>NW_024872335.1:0-23090 GCF_019054845.1 Dipodomys spectabilis | reverse complement strand
TAATGACAATTGAGATCATATGTGTCATTTTGATAGCATCAACCTATTGTGACCTCACACACCTCTTGTAAATTCATCACCAGTGTGGCCTCACCAATTGTGATATCAAAACTATATTGTCATCATATTGCAACATCCATTACCATTGTGATATCACTGTTCCATTGTTTTTTCAAAAATCTAGTATGTCTTCATAGCATTTTAGAAAATTCATGGCCTTTTATATTTCATTCTTCTTCTGTGAACTCATATCCTCATTGTGAAATAGTTGCAACTGAAATTGGACATGTGATTATGAGATGTGACTTCACAAAACTATTTGATTTCATCACCAATGTGACATCACAAACCCATTGTGAGCTTTCATTGTCATTTGACATCACTATCACATTGTGACATCCCAAACCTATTAGAACCTCTTAGCATCTTTGAAAAAACACATATCCTTTGTGACATCACAATCCCTTTGTGTAACTATACCCTCATTATGAACTGACAATTGATATCAGACATGCCATTGTAACATAACGAACCCTTTGTGACATCACCAATGTGATATAACATTCTCATTATAACAGCATCAACTACTTTTGACATCACAAAACTACAGTGATAAGAGGACACATTTTCATTGTGATGTTATAGACAGAATGTGAATGTCTATTTTTAATCTTTTTTTTTGTGTGTGTGTGGGTCGTGGGTCGTGGAGCTTGAAATCTGAGCTTGGGTGCACTCCCTGCTCTTCAGCTCTAGGTGAGCATTCTATCGCTTGAGCCACAGCGCCACTTCTGGTTTTCTAGTGGTTTTTATTGGATGTAAGAGTCTCATGGACTTTCCTGCTTGAGCTTGCTTTGAACTGTTATCTTCAGATCACAGCCTCCTGAGTAGCTAGGATTACAGGGGTGAGCCACCAGCGCCCAACTTTTTCATTGTATTTCAAATTTGACATGTGTGTTGATATCAGAAACATAATGTGACCTAATAACCATTGTAGCATTATAAATCAGCAGTGACATCAAATTGTTATTATGACACCATCAGCTCATTGTGACATCACCAAACGATAATAGCATCATAGCATTATAAATCACAGTGACATTGTTACATCATAGATGTAACAGTGTGAAGGCCTATTCTAGGAATTCATTCTATTTCTGAAACCCATTTTGACCATATAACCATTCTGATATCACAATCCTTTGTGACATCACATTGGCATTGTGATATAATTAGCCTACTGTGCCATCACAAACCAGTCCTGTCCATATAAGTTTAGTGACATGTTGCCATTGTCATATATTAGGCTCTTTGCGAGCTCACAATCTGTTTTCAATTTCATGTTTCTGGTATGACATGTGATATCAGAAATCCCCTATGACATCATACTGCCAGAGGTCATGACCATTGTGTCACATTGTGATATCACAAAACTGTTAGAATGGCATCACATTTGTGACAACACATGCTTTTGGGGACATTACAGTCCCTTTTTGAACTCATATATTCATTGCCAATTAATGACAATTGAGAACTGCCATGCCACTCTGACATCATGAACCCATTGTGACATCACAAACTTATTGTAACCTCATGATGACAATGGCATCAACAACTAATTGTGGTCTTAAAGCATTGACATGACATTGTGGTATTGCCAGCGTGATATCACTGTCCCATTGTGTTTTTACAAACCTATTATGGCCACATCACATCTTAGAAAATTCATGGCCTTTGAGACTTCAAGCTCTTTCTGTGAACTCCTGTACTTATGACCTCTAAGGCAAGGAGAAAAACCATTGAGTCACATTTAATATAATAAACCAATTTACACTAGAAAGGGGACTGATTACCTTACCCTGGACTTGATACCCAGGTCCAAGAGCAGCCGTAACCACCAAACCTCAGACCTCCAATGGGCACCCTTTCTTAATTGGTCTGCAAACCAACATCCAAAAAATTATCATCTCCAAAGCTCCAAACTTCAATGGGCAAGGCATTTTACTTTTCCATTCCTCCTTCCTTCGCCACAGACCTGTCCTTCCTTCCTGGTCTTTCCCTTTTTCCCTTCCACCACTTCCTTCTTCTGTTCAGGCCACTCCACTCTACACAGGCCTGCCCTTCTCTGTGCCAGTGACCACTTGCCAACCTTCTGCTCTCCTTCAACTTCCTCTCTTCTCAGATTTTTTCCTTCCTGCTGTCCCACCACTTTCTTCCATCCGTGAGCTCCCATTTTTATCTCCCCTTCCAGTGCTCTGAAAATGCAACCTATATATAGGTTGTAACCCTCCTCACTCAAACGGGTCTCCTGCCTAACAGTTTTCAACCATCACTTCCCAAACTGCCCAATGTTCAATCACTTCTTGACAGCTCACCATATGAGGTTAGACACCTCCACCTTTGGCAGCATTCCCCACACTCTCCGGGGGGCCAGGCCAAGTATTTAAAATGATAATCAGCTCCCACAGATAATTCTGTCCCCACTGGTTATTACAGTATCCTCATAGTGAATTAGAAGAAATTGAAGTTGTATATGTCACTGTTATATAACAAACTTGATGAGACATCACTATCCCATTGTGACCTCATCACCACGGTGACATCACAAACTCATTGTGATATCACATTGCCATTGTGCCACCATGATCACATTGTGATGTCTCAAACTTACTGTGATCTCAAAAGCATTGAAAAAAGCATGCCCTTTGTGACATCACAGACCTTTGTGTACCCATAACACTTTGAGCTAATGACAATTGAGATCTCAAAACCTTTGTGACATCATTACCAGTGTAACATCACATTGTCATTATGACAACATCAGCCCATTGTGACATAATAAAACAACATTGACATCGCAGCATTATGACATCACAATGTCATTGTGATGTTACAGATACCTTGGAATGCCTATTCTGTGATTTCATTCTATATCAAATGTGGCAGGTGAGTTGATATCAGAAATACATTGTGAGGGCTGGGAAGGTGGCTCAGTGGTAGAGCGTTTGTCTTGCATGCTCAAGACCCTGGGTTCGATTCCGCAGCACCACATAAGCAAAAAGAAAAAAACGGAAGTGGCGCTGTGGCTTAAGTGGTAGAGCGCCAGCCTTGAGCTGAGAGCTGAGGGACAGTGCCCAGGCCCAGAGTTCAGGCCCCACGACCGGACCCAAAAAGAAAAAAAAAAAAAAGAAATGCATTGTGACCACTAACCATTATGATATCACAATACCTTTATGACACCATATTGGCATTATGATATCACTAACCCACTGTGACATCATAAAACTGTCCTATCCTCATAATTTTTTGACATGCTTCCAGTGTGTTATCTTTGGCTTCTCTGAGATCATAAATTGTTGAACTCATAATACTTCAGGTATGACACGTGATATCATAAATCCACTGTGACATCATGACCATTGTGACATCACACTGCCAGATGTCATGACCACTGAGTCGCATTATGACACAATCCTGTTAAAACTCATTAAACTTGTGCCAATATATTCCTTTGGAGAGACCATTAACACTTGTGAACTTATGTATTCATTGTCAATTAGAGATCTGGCATGAGACTGTGAGATCACCATCCCATTGTGAAATCGCAAATCTATGTGACCTCCTCACCTGTATGGCATCACCAACTGTTTGTGACTTCAAAAAAATACTATCTCATGTAATGGTAACATCACATTGTCAATGGGATTTTCACCATTGCATTTTCACCAATCTATTATTTCCTAGTATTTTACAAAATTCATGGCCTTTCTGGTTTCTAGCTCCTTATGTGAACTCGTATCTTGTGATCTAGTAGAATGAAATTGGACATATAATGGTGATATCACAAATTCATTGTGACATCACTATCCATGTGTGACCTTATCACCAAAGTGATATCACAAACCTTTTGTGACATCACCTTACCACAGTGATATCATGATCACCTTGTGACATCCCAAACCTGTTGTGACCTCTTAGCACCTTTGAAAAAGCACATGGTGTTTGTGACATCACAGTCCCTTTGGATAACCATGTCTTCATTGTGAACAAAGGACAACTGACATCAGGCATCCCATTGTACCATTACAAATGCTTTGTGACATCATCTCGAGTGAGATCACGTTGTTATGATACCAACTGCCCATTTTGACATATCAAAATGACAATGACCTCATAGCATTATGACATCACATTTTCATTGTGAGGTCATAGAGACAATGTGATTGCCTATTCTGTGATTTCATTCTATCTCAAATGTGGCATATAGGTTGATTTCAGAAACCTATTGTGACCACATTACCATTGTGACGTTACAATCCCTTTGTGAACTCATGTTGACATTGTGATATTATTAATGCAATGTAACATCACAAACCTGTCTTGACCTTACAAATTTTGTAATAAGCGACTACCTTGACCTGAGCTGGATGCCCAGAGCTAAATGCAGCCTCAACCACGAATCCTCAGACCTCTCAAGATCAACCCAGCCATTTGTTAACTGGTCTGCAAACAACCAGCCCCCAACATAATGAACTCTAAAGCTCTACACTTCACAGACAAGGCTTTTTCCTTTCTCTTCATCCTACTTCTATCCAGACCTGTCCTATCTTTCAGGTCTTTTCAGTTTTTCCTTCAACCATTCCCTTCTTCTCTTCAGGCTGCTCTATTCTTGACAGACCTGCCCTGCCCTGTCCAGGTGGCCAGTTGCCATCCTTCACCACCTGCTCTCCCTCAATTTCCTCTCCTCCCAGGTCTTTACCCTCCTGTAGTCTCATCACTTCTTTCCTTCCAGGACTTTCTCCTTTTTCTCTCCCCTTCTGTTGCTCTGAACATGCATCTTATATATAGGCTGTACCCTTCCCCCAATGGAATATATTTCCTGCATAAGAGTTTTCAAACATAACTTCCCAAATGTCCATGCCAAATCACTTCTTGGCAGCTCAGCATGTGGGGCTTGACATCCGATCTCCTTCAGCAGTATGTCCTTCCCCCTCCAGTGGCATGCACTCCCCTCTCCGGTGGTCTAGACCAGGAGGCCATGATGACTATCTGTTCCCGTGGATTATAGGGGCACTGCTGGTTATTACAATGTCCTCATGGTGAACTAGGAGCAATTGAAATTGGACAAATAATTGTGATATTACAACTTGTGACATAACTAACACATTGTGACCTCATCACCACTGTGACATTACAAACCCGTTGTGAAATCACATTGTTGTTTTGACATTAGGATCACACTGTGACATCCCAAATCTATTATGACCTCTTATAACCTTTGAAAAAAATACATAGCTTTGTGGCATCACAGTCCCTTTGTGCACCCAAATCCCCACTGTGAAATAGTAACAATTGAGAATCATACATGACATTTTCACATCAAAAACAATTTGTGAGATCATCACAATTGTGACATCACATTGAAGTTTTGACACCATCTGCTCATTGTGAAATCACAAAACGAAAATGATATGATAGAATTAGAACTTCACATTGTCATTGTGACATCATAGACACAGTATGAATACCTTTTCTGATTTCATTCTATTTCAAATGTGGCCTGTAGGTTGATATCATAAACAAATCATGAACTCATAACCATTGTGACATCACAATCCCTTTGTACATCACGTTGCCACTGTAATATCACAAACCCACCATGACATCACAAACCTATCCTGCGATCATCTTTTGTGACATGCTGCAATTCTGATACCTTAGGCCTTTTTGTCCTTATAATCTGTTGTCGACCTCATTAGATTTCACATATGACATTTGATATCACAAATTCCCCGTGACATCATGACCATGGTGAGATCACACTGCCAGATGTCATAACCATTGTGCCAAATTCTGACATCACAAATCTTTTAGGATTTCAATATATGTGTGACAACACATACTTTTGGAGAAGCCACAGTACCTTTGTGAATTCATATACTCATTGTAAGTTAAAGACAATTGAGAACCATCATGTAATTGTGACATGCCCAACACATTGTGACATCACTGATCTTTTGTGACTTCATCACGAATATGGCATCATCAACTAATTGTGACACCAAAAGAATATTTTGAAATGATGTAGTGAGTTTATATTGCCATGGTGATATCACTGTCCTATTGTGTATTCACAAACCTAATATGACCTCATAACATTTTTAAAAATCCATGTCCATTAGGACTTCAAGCTCCTTTTGTGAACTTTATGCACATTGTGAAATACTAGCAATTGAATTGGGACATGTGTTTGAGATATTACAAAATCTTCATGATATCAAAAACCCATGGTGACCTCATCACAACTGTGTATCATAAAGCTATCATGACCCCTAAGTACCTCTGAAAACACACATGGCATTTGTGACATCACAGTCCATACGTGTACTCATATCCTCATTGTGAACACATGACAATTGAATTCATATATGCCGTTGTAACATCACAAACCCTTTGTGACCCCATCACCACATATTCATTATGACATCATTACTTCCTTGCAACATCACCAATTTACAATGACCTCATAGCATTATGACATTATATTGTCATTGTGATGTTTTAGACACATTGTAAATGCCTATTCTCTTATTTCATTCTATTTCAAATGTAGCATGTGGGTTGATATCAGAAAACCATTGTGATCTCATAAATATATGTCATCATAATCACTTTGTGACATCACAGTGCCATGGTGATATCACTAACACACCGTGGCATCACAAATCTGCCCTGTCCTCATAAGTCTTGAGATGTGCTGCAATTGTGATGTCTTAGGGCCTTTATAGGCTTGTAATCTGCTTTAAAACTTATATTTCAGTTATGATATGTGACATCATAAATCCACTGTGACATCATGATCATTATGACATCATACTGACAGACACCATTAATATTGTGTCACACTGTGACATCACAAGCCTCTTAGGATATTTGTGACAACACCTGCCTTTGGAGATACCTCAGTCTGTTTGTGAACTCTTATTGTCTGTGATTTCATGACAAATGGGATTCTTTTTATCATTTGGATATCACCAACCAATTATGACATCATAGACCTACGATTACCCCTTATCTGTATGGCATCAGAAACTAACTGTGACATCAAAATTTGTGAAGTCATAATATTACACGATGATCATGACATCTGTCAGTGTGATATCACAATGGTCATGATGTCACAGTGGATTTCTGGTATCTCATGTAACACATGAAATATGAGGTTGAAAACAAATTCTGAGGGCAAAAGGTCTAAGATATCACAATGTCAGCATGTCACAAAAGTTATGAGGACAGGAGAAGTTTGTGTTGTCACATTGTGTTAGTGATAGCACAATGGCACTGTGATGTCACAAAGTGATTATGATGTCAAAATGGTTATGTAGGCACAAAAGTGCCTTTCTCATATCAATTCTCATACCACAGAATCACAGAATAGGCATTCACAATATGTCTATGATGTTATAATGAGAATTGTTGTCATAATGCAATATGTCATTGAGTTTGGTGATGTCACAATGAGCTGATGTTTCCATAATGAAAAAGTGATATGACACTGTTGAGGATGTCACAAACACTTTTTGATGTTATAGTGGCATGTCTGATCTCAATTGTCATTACTTAACAACAAGGATATGGATACACAAAGGGCATGTGATTTTTCAAAGGAGTTAAGAGGTCATAATAGATTTGAGATGTCACAATGGAATCATGATGTAACAATGACAATGTGGTCACAATTGCTTTCTGATGTCGTGGTGGTGATGATGTCAAAATGTGTTTGTGATGTCACAACGAGTTTGTAATATCACAATCAAATTTCCAATTTCAGTTTCTACCAGTTCACAAGGAAGATACTGTAATAATCAGCAGGGTCCCAATAATATATAGGGTCCAATAATCAGCGTGGCCCCATCTCCTGGCAAGCTGGAGAGGACAAAGTATGCCACCAAAGAAGGTGGGGCATTTGGTGGGAGGTGCTGGTGCATTAATCTCCACGTGTTGAGCTGTTAAGAATTTATTGGGCTGTGGGCAGTTTGGGATGTGACAGTTGAAAAATGTTAGGCAGTTGGAGTGGAGAAGGGGTACAGACTTCAATAGAAGTGGAGAGAAAAAGGGAAAAGTCCTGGAAGGAAAAAAGTGGTATGATAGCATAAGGGGAAAGACCTCGGAGGAGAGGATGTTGAGGGAGAGCAGAAGGTGAAAAATGGCAACTGACGACCCAGGCAAAGCAGTTCAGGCCTGTGGAGAGTGGAGAGGCCTGAAGAGAAGAAAGAACTGGTAGAAGAGAAAAAGGGAAAGACCTCGAAGGAAGTATAGGACTGTGAAGGAGATACAAAGGAAGGGGAGAAAAAGGCTTGCCCTTTGATGTTTGGAGCTCTTGATATCATAATTTTGGGGGTTGATGGTTTGGAGAACATTTATTATATTAACTGTGTCTCGATGGATTCTCTTGAACTATAAAGGTCCTAATTTTTAGAGACCACATTGACATAATCCATTTGGATGGCAACAGGCCTTGGCCCCAGAGAAAAATCCCCATAGGAGAGAGTGTCAGCACTCAGGGTTGAGAGTTTACCTCGAGTGTTTGTCTCCAGAGGACCAACAGGGACAAAAGTCATTTAGGAACCTCTAAGGCTACGTCTGGGCAAGCTTGCCAGCCTGTTTTGAGGACCCCCTCTAGAGGTCAAGTGTGGCTTCCTTGGAAGCCATCTGGGAACTCTTTGAGAGGCTGTGTAGGGCTTCCAAAGAAAGCCATCTGGAACCTCATCAAGAGTACATCTGTGACTTCCTTAAGAAACCATCTGAGACCTACTCTGGAGTTCATCTGGGGCCTTCTCCAGGGGCCATCTTGGACTTTCTCCAGAGGTCATCTGGGGCTTCTTCAGGAGGCCACCTGAGACCTCTTCAAAAGTAGTCATTGGGGTTTCGTTATGAGGCAATCTAGGACCACCTCCTGAGGTCATCTGGAGCTTCTTTGGGTGGTCATCTCGGGTTACCTTGATGAGAAATGTATGACTATCTTCGGACATCATCTGTGGCTTACTTGAGGAGCCATATAGGACCTTCTCTGGATGTAATCTGTGGCTTTCTCAAGAGGGTTATCTGGAACCTCCTCTGAAGTTCATATGTGGCCTCTGTGAGTGGCCATCTGGGAGCTACTCGAGAGGTAATCTCAGCCACATTGAGAGGACATCTGGGACATCCCTTGGAGGTCATCTAACACTTCCTTGGGAAGCCATTTGAAACCTCCATGAGAGGTCTTTTAGGGCCTCCTAGGAATGACATATGTGACATCCTCCAAAGATCATCTGTGGCCTCCTCAAGAGACAATCTGGGACATTCTCTCTGTCATCTGGGACCTCCTGTAGAGGTCAACATTGAGAGGCATGGGAGATGTGGGTTGTCTGTGGCTATTGGTCTGTGTGTGTATGCTGATAGTTCTGTGTCCTGTATGCACCTCTGTTTACTCCTTTTCTCAGGATGGGAGAACAAGGCCTAAAGGTGTCATATACAAAACATATTCTCCTCCAGGTTTACAGAATTCCTCAGGGGAAGATGCACTGATGTACTCTCTCTCCTATTCTTTGCCATCATCACCTCTAATGTTAAGTCCTCCCATACCAAAAGTGGTTACTTGTACCAATCTGAGGTGGTACAATGTGGTATGTTACCCTTATTACCTTTGAGACAGGAACATGGAGGAGATGGTGGGCCAGCCCCATTTCTAATATATGTTCCCTTTACAACTAGTGACCTGTATAACTGGAAACAGCAAAATCCATGCTTTTCAGAAAAAAGGGGCTCATTACTTCGTTAGAGACAGTAATTTTCAAACACAAGCACATCTGGGATGAGTGTCAGCAAATTTTACAGGCACTTTTCACCTGGTAGAAAAGGGAGTGAATCCTGCATGGTGACTTGAAGGTGGTCCTTCGACCAGAGAGTAGCCCCATTATTGAACCAGCAAGTCTTTGCACAGACTTACCCAAGCTGAGACTAACAGCAATTGAGGTATGGAGGTGCTTACCTATTATTGCCAGGTTCTGTTAGCAGGGATACCGCAGTGGCTAAAAAGCCAAATCATCAATCTAAGGTGGGTGAGATTTTACAGTTCCCCAGTGAGTACCCTAATGCTTTTCTGAAACTTCTCCCAGAAGCCTATAGGATGTATAGGCCTATAGATCTTGAAGCCCTGGAGAATGAAAGAGTCCTCCTAAATATGGCATTTGTTACCCAGACAGCCCCAAATATTAGAATAAAGCTTCAAAAGTCAGAAGGTTTTGAGGGAAAAGTTTATTCTACTTTGGAATTAGTCGCCCAGAGGGTGTTTGTTAACAGAGATACCTGGGAAAAAGAGTCTAAGAAAAGGGTTTGAGTTTTGGTAGGAACACCAGAATAGGGATCAAGAAACCCTTGGCAAAGACAGTACAATTCATTTGCAAATGGCAATAGGGAACTTCTAGGACTACATCAGTGTGCTTATTGCAAACAAAATAGACATTGGGAAAAGGAATGCCCAAGGAGGAGAAAGATAGAAAATGACAGGTTAATTAATCACATTAACCACCTGGAAAATGTGTTCATATATCTGGAGAAACATGCAAAGGAGCTTGGGGCTCTGAATTCCAACTATGTTTAATTTAAAAAGCAGCCCTCTGAAGTTAAGAAATGTGGCAAAGAAAAAATTCCACCATTCTATCTCAAAACATAGTTTTATAAAAGACTTAGTCTCCAATATATACCAGTCAAAACCCACTAAGAGATTAAAAGCACATAGAAGAGCACATTGGAGAAAACAGAGAAAATTATTTGACGTGAAGAAAAGATTTAAAGATATAAATTAAGAAATTGTGCGAGTCAAAAAGGAGAAGAAAATCCTCAAAAAGAACCTAGAAAACACTCAAAATCAAATGAAATTCAAGTACATTAGCCTGGGTGAGCATGAGGCAAATTAGGGGACCACAGGTCAGAGGCAAACAAGCACAGGACAGCAATGCTGCCATCCTTGCTAACCACAAGTGAGGCCAAGAAGAGATCCTAATGCTGCATTAAGAAACCATCGCCATGACAAAGGAGCTGGACCTGATATAAGAATGTATTAGGCTGAAGTACATGTTGATTATAAGCTTTGAAGAGTGTCACCAGAAATTCAAAGCAACAGAGAAAGAAGGAAAGAGTAGTTAGCAGAGAAGACGGGGAAGTGCTGTGTCATAGAAGAGGAGGCCAGGAAAAGTGAACTGGAAAATATCAGGCTCAAGAAAGAGATTGGTACTATTCAGAAAGAGTTAAAGGACCACATGCTCTGACAGAGAGGGCCGGGGAAAGGAAAAGAGCATTAGGAACAAAAACAGAAGAGCTAAACAAACAGTTGGAAGATCTGTCACAAAAATACACTAAAGTGGAAAACTAGAAAGAGAGACTACTAGAATAAAATGCCAAAAAGACTGCTGAGATCTTCACCATAAATGTAATGCAGAAACTTCATGTCCCAATGGAACAGGTGGAGGTGGGAAAAATTACCTCTCAATAGCACCTTTGTGAACTTAAGGGAGGAGCTGAAGAGCAAGCAAAGGTGTTGTGAGAAGGAGCAGCAGTTGGCTAGTCAAAGAACTCTCCTGTGACCCTGCCAAAACACTTGCAGGTTAAGGAGCACATTGAGAACTAGAGTGGGATCACGAAAGCAAGTTTGAGAGAAAAGGAGGAGAATAAAATGGAAGAAGACTCCAAGGTTCAGAGTACAATACAGGAAGTAAAGAAACTAGAGACTCTAAGATACAGGGAAACATCTGAGCTGATCACGTAGCTTGGGAGACTACTCTAAAACCAGTTGGTTCTCTAGAGCTACTAGTTGTTAAGATTAAAAGAAGAAGCGAACACAATAGTAATAAGTGTGCAAATGTTGATATTGAACTTGTGAAAATAACATACAGGCACAAGCTTTCTGTCAGTTTACATATAGATATTTGCACCCAGGTAAATTGAATGAGGCCACTGCCTAAAACTTCTGAAACTAGTGGGGCCCCAGCCTGACAATTCTTTGTAATGTGTGTAGGTAATTTCCATCAGGTAAATGCTGAAAAGCTGGAACCTATGGAAAGAATTCATATATGAAGAACCTCAGATCATGAATTTGGGAAAGTGGACTCCACAGATGTAAAGCCTGGAAAGTATGGCTATTGGTATCTGTTAGTAATAGTGGACAATTTTTCAGGCTGAGCTGAGGTGTGTACTAATTCCTTGATTTGGCTTACCCTTAGATTTGGGGTCCAGAGATGGCCCTGCATTCATGGTCCAAGTTCTTAATTATTAACTAACAATCTAGGAATAAATTGGAAGTTACAATCCATTTATAGACCTTAGAGTTCAAGGCACTAGAAAGAATGAATATGACCTTAAAGAAAACTAACTAAATTAAATAAAGATACTGGCCATGGCTACGTAAGCCTCCTCCACTTTGCTCTCCTTTGAGCAAGATGTAGCTTCTATGTTAAAGGATTTAATCCCTTTGAAATACTTTAGTGTAGACCACCCCCTTTGGTTCCTAAACTTGGGAAGGTTATATTAACAGAAATGTCTAACTACAGACTGCAGGCATTAAAACATATTCTTTTATGTACCTATCCTTTGGTAATCAAGGCCCACTGGCCACCTAAGAAAAACTCCACCTGAAAGGGAGGGGCCAAGATGGTGATGGAACAGCAGGGAAACACTTCAGCTCTCTCCAACCAAATACAGAGTTTGGATTTCAATGCTCTGTTTCTCGAAATGACCCACAAAAAAGGCAATTACTCAGAGAGATAGAGGAAGTGAAAAAAGAAAAGGGAAAAACCTACACAGACAGTAAAGTGGGAAGACCCTTCCCCCACCCATTGTTGGTGATGGGGCTCCACACTAAGCAGCTTAATTGGTGGGGTTTCATGCCCGGCTCCTTAAGTGGCCAGGCTCTGGACTGTCTGTGGACCACACACTCACAAGCATCCCAAGGCTCTCAGAAGACTGCCAAGAGGTGGTGCCAACCTAGAGAATACAAGCAGAAATCTCAGAAGGCAGAGCCAGCACGAAAACTCGCCTCACCCTCCCTGGCATAGCACCTCTTCCTGGCTGGTACAAGCAGCCCAATCCAGTCAGGAGCAGCAGCAGCTGTCAGCAGTGGCAAATGACCCAAGACTGGCAGCGTGGCGCCTCTGTCCTGGTGGTTTAAACAGCCTAGCCTAACCTGGAGAAGCAGCGGCAGCTGGCAGTGGTGGCAAACCACCCAGACTCCGGGCACAATGCCTCTTGACACTAACCCACAGGAACAGCCCAGACCAGCCCGGGGCGGCAGCAGTGAATGGGGCGGGGACAGCTGCAGTGAGCAACTCCAGATCGGTGGCGGTTTGTGCCTCTCCATACTGGTCCGCATAAGGAGCCCAGCCTAGCCTGAGGTAGCAGCAGTGGTTAACACCTGACTGGTGGTGGGGTGCCTGGCTTACATAAGTGGCCCAGCTGATCTTGGAGCAGTGGCAGCAGCTAAGGCAGTGGCAACAGCTGTGGCAGCAGCAGCGGCATCAACAGCAGCAGCGAACAACTCCGGACCCGTAGTGGGGTGCAGCGCTTCTCCATACTGGTTTTCATAAACAGCCCAGCCAGGCCAATGATGGCAAAGGGGTGAACAACCCCAGACTTGAGGCAGGGTGTGGTCCTGAACAACCCCAGAAAAGTCTCATGAACTTTCCTGCCTGGACTGGCTTTGAACCTGAATACACATATCTGAGCCTCCTGAATAGTTAGAATTACAGGCATTCACACCAGCAAGGTCTTATTCTTGCCAACCCCCTATTTTTTTCTGAAATAGATCATTTCTTAGTTCATACAAGGAATTTAAGCAAATACAAGAGAATCGATATAATACCCTGTATTCTATCTGACCATAGAGGAATCAAACTAGTTCTCAATAATAAGGCATAAAGTAGAAAAAACTTAAACACATGGAAATTAAACAGAACACAGTTGACCAATACATGGGTCACAGAAGAAATTAAAGAAGAAATTAAAAACTTCCTACAATTCAATGAAAATGAAGAAACATCACAGCGAAATCTATGGGACACACCAAAAGCAGTCCTGAGGAGCAAATTTTTGCTCTCAGTGCACACATCAAGAAAACAAAGACCGGATTGGGAAAGTGGCTCAGTAGTAGAATACTTGCCTTGCATGCATGAGGCCCTGTGTTCGATTCCTCAGCACCACATAAACAAAAAGAAAAAAAGCCAGAAGTAGCATTGTGGTTCAAGTGGTAGAGTGGTAGCCTTGAGTTGAAGAGCTGAGGGACAGCGCCCAGGCCCAGAGTTCAGGCACCATGACCAGACCCCACCCTCCAAAAAAAAAAAAAAAGAAAACAAAGATCAAGTAAACAATCTTATGATGCAACTAAAACTACTAGAGAAACAAGAAAAATTTAAACCTAAATTTGCTAGACAGAAAGAGATAACTGAAATAAGAGCTGAAATTAATGAGGTAGAGACTAAGAAAATTATAAATAAAATTAATAAAATAAAAAGTTTTTTTAAAAAAAGTCAATAAAACTGAAGGACCATTGGCAAGAGTAACTAACAAAATAAGAGAGGAGACCCAAATCAATAATATCAGAGACATCCCAGGAAAATTACAACAGACAACCAAGATATCCAAACAATTGTAAAGAAGTAATTCCAGACTCTAATCACAAAGGAAGGAAAACCTAGCAGAGAGGGATAAATTTCTACAGAAATTGAAATTTCTATTCTGCCCTTCCCTTTTCAGCCATGCTTCTCTACCATGTATTGTGGAGGTAGCAGTTCAGTAAACAAACATCTTTTCCTGCCTGAATAGCATGTGGTGTTCTCTTCATTGGCTTCCTAATGAAATCTACCTATTTCATATACCTTACATATGGTGCCATGATTCGGATGTGGTTTTTGAGTCAGAAATGTTAGAATTTCCTAACCACCACTTTTCTGTGAACCGAACTGCCTTGAGACTTTTAACCAATACCATTGCTGGCCTTCACATCCACATCCACATTACTTGTCCAGTCTGGTGAGTGAAACTACTCTCTATGGCTCTCTGTTGGTCAATCTCTCTGCAGATGTGGCACCATGACATATAGCTCGTATGGCCTTTAGCCGAAAGGCTGGTCACCTATGAAGCTGAGGATGCTAGGTTTGTGGGGCTTGGCCATTTCTCTCTAGAGGTCTCTGTGGAAAGTCGGGATGCTGCTTCTGCCTGGTCAGCTCTTCTTCATTCACCAGACTGACTCTCCTACACATTTACTGGGGTGCTGTGAGTCATGCCCGAGCCGTGAAACCCCTTTGATATGCCCCCTGTGCTCTTTGGATAGCCAGAGCACCTAATGTTTTAATACTGTTCTCAGATTTAGACGATTATTGCCTCTGCAATGGTACATGATCAGAAATCTGTTTACTTTCAGGTTCTCTATGCTCTCTGCTATTCATGTCCAACTTTCTATATCTCTCCCTTTCTTTTCTACAACTTTTTGGATTGTGTCCTGAAGAATGGAATATGGGCTGGGTTCCAGGGCCCCCCTCTGGGTTCCCTCTCAAAGGCTTGCCAAACTAAGCTTGATTTTTTTTGTTTAGGCTTTCTTTGCATTTTTTTCAGAAATTTGCCATCTTGAGTTCACCATCTTGGCCACATGGTTGATTAAGGGTTTGGCCCCACACAACCCTTTCCGCTCCACCAAGCTTACTACTCCTCCAACCACCTATTCTAATGTGCCTTGCTATCAAGTTGCTCTTTTCACAGACCCTGGTAACTGAGGCCCAACCATCTGATGTGATTTGTTAGCAAAGATGTCTAAAAAATATTGTCAAAAAATTTAGGTTTTGCGTTTTGCCTTTTTTGTTTTGTGTTGTGTTCTAGTACTGACAACATGATTCTAAACTATTGGGCATATGTGTCCTAAGATTTTCTCATCTAATGAGTTTTTTCATTGCAGAATATTTGGTCAATTCTTGATAAGGACCAGGTAAGCTCTACTTATTGTATTTGATCTCCTTGTTACTTTAGTTGGAAATAACAAAGGGCTTTTGTGGCAAAGATTGCAGTTCAAAGCCAGGCCGGGCTGAAAAATCCCTCAGACTCCATTTCCCAACTAACCTGCAATCAGCCAGGCAGGAAGCATTTGCTCAAGCCTCTTATCTCTAACCAGCAAACACTGCAAGTGGTACTATAACTCAAAGTGGTAGAGTGCTAGTCTTGAGCAGAAGTGCTCAGGGACAGTGCCCAGGTCTTGAGTTCAAACCTCCTTGAATACCAACTGGGACAAACCATCCCAGTAACAAGCACCTAGATTCAGCCAGTCTGGGGAACAAGGAAAAATGGAAAGGAGTAAGAGGAGATATTATCACATCATCCATTTTGTGCCTGCACTTTAAAAACCAGAGCCGGGAGATCAACAGAAGTAAGAAGACTGCCCATCTAATGTCAATACCTGTTTAACTTTCAACTGGAAAGGAATTTATATTCTTGCCTTTGTTACTTGACTTATTCTCTACCTAGTCACCAGATGTCAGAAATAGCTAGTGACATTTGTACCAACATTTTCAGCCCCAAGTCCTTCCTCTTGTTATTTACTTGCTCTATATTATTTTTTTCAGTCCCTCAATGCCTGAGTCTTCTCCAGACTTCATCCAAGAGACTTGTCTCCTCTAGACTTCATCTAAGCACTCAATGCCCAAGTGACAGCTGTTTCCTGCTGCCTTCTCCTAGAGGACCATATCTCAGCCTTTTACCCCTACTGTTGACACCCGTGAAAACAGGAAGTAGCCAGAGAGAATCTTCGCCCTTTTTCATAATTATCAAAAGGCTGGAATATAAGGTGTGAACAGGGACACCTTCCTCCCTCGTGGCTAAGTTTCAGCCCAGTATCTGTTACATAGGTAACTGGCAGACCTGGAAGCAGTCACTTTCCCCTCCTCTTAGGTCACATCCTGGGCCACCTGTGGTCACATGCCTCCCATCTGATCTTAAGAGGGTACCAGACCCTGAGGTCACATCTGGATCCAGTGTGACCACACCTTTCCCCCACCTGGCCACACCTTCTCCTGTTCTTGGCCTAGATAAGTCTTGGTCCAGAGGTGGGTCACCCCTTCCTTTTCAGCCATGCTTCTCCACCATGCATGGTGGGGGCAGCAGTTCGGTAAATAAATTCTTTTCCTGCCTGAAAAAAAAATTGCCCAAACAGAACCAAGAAGAAATAAATCAATTAAACATGTCAATAACTTACAAAGAGATAATAGAAGTAATCAGAAGTCTTCCAACTGTAAAAGACCAGGACCTGATGGATTCACTACAGAATTCTATATGGCCTTTAAAGAGGAAATAATTCCCATACTCCTCAAGCTCTTCAGAGAAATAGAAACAGAGGGAGTAATCCTAAACTCATTCTATGAAGCCAATATCACCTTCACACCCAAACCAGGCAAAGACTCAACAAAAAAAGAACTATACACCAATCTCTTTTATTAAGACAGATGCAAAGCTCCTCAATAAAATTGCAGACAACAGAATTCAGAAACCTCACAAAAAATATCATACATTATAACCAAGTAGGCTCCATCCCAGAGATGCAGGGATGGTTTAACATATGTAAGTTAATAAATGTAATCCATCACATCAACAGATCCAAGGTCAAGAACCACATGAATATCAACATTGATGCCGAAATGGTTTTTGATGAAATTCAGCACTCATTCATGTTAAAAGTTCTGAAAAAAAAATAGGAAGATATGGAACATTTGAAAAGACCATAAAAGCCCTACACGGCAGATCAAAGGCCAATATTATACTTAATGAGGAAAAACTACAACCAATTCCCCTAAAAACAGGAAAAAGGCAAGGATGCCCAATATCTCCACTCTTCTTCAGTATAATTCTGGAATTCTTACCCAGAGCAATAAGGCAAGAAGAAGACATTAAAGGGATCCACACAGGAAAGGAAGAAGACAAACTATCTATTTTTTTTCAGATGGCATTATTTTATAAATTAATGATCCCTAAAGCTCAGCCCCAAACTCTTAGAGCTTATAAACCAATTTGTCAAAGTAGCAGGATACAAAATTAACCCACAAAAATCAGTCGTCTTTCTGCACACCAACAATATACAAGCAGAAATGGAAATCAAGGAAAGAACCCTATTCACAATAGAAAAGTATCTAGGAATTAAACTAACCAAAGATGTAAAGGGTCTATTTCATGGAAAGTGTAAAAGCCTTAAAAAATGAATCACAGAGTGTGAAGACTCAGTGTCTATGTTGAGGGGGCAGAATGATACAAGCTCCAGTCTCAGGATTATCTGAGGACTGTGTTTGGGATTAGGAAAGCTCTTGGCACGCCGGGCTAGAGAGGGAAAATGTTCTCTCTCCCTATCTCAAAACACATGTCACAGACTCCTGGCAGCTGAGGAAGTAGCTCTTCTGCTTGCTTAAGCATAGATGAACAGCTGGTCAAGCATTTTCCTGAGATTGGTGGAGTGGTTTGAGCTTGCTCTAAAATAGTTTAGGTAATAATATACCAAGACATTTTCTCATAGGTCAAGTAAAAATGTATCTGTTGAAATTTTTGTGTGAATGTCTTCTGACAAAATCTTGGCAAAGATCATGCTTGCTTGTCTTTAAATACCTACTAACAATAAAGCACAGCATGCAGTGGCAATTGCTGTTTGCACTCTGCATCCCCTGTGTCCTGCTGATTTCCTGACCCTTACCCAGGGACCCCAATGAACTAGACGTTGACAATTGGCGCCCAAACATTGTTGAATTCAGGAAGGGATATTCAGGTAAGTACTTTTAATTACAGGGTGATGGGACAAGTTAAGTCTACTCTGTACTTACATATGCTTAAACATTTTCTTGCTGCCTATGGTGTAAATATTTCTTCTTTTGACATAGAAATGTGTATTAATGTAGTTAGGGAATGGAATCCTTGGTTCCCCGATAAAGGAACATTAGATGTTGATAATTGTAAACGAGTAAAGAATAATGAAGGAAGAGCTGTTCGAGAAGGGGAAGAGATTAGATTCTGGTCCTATTAGATTTTGGGCTATTTTACATACCCTTTTTAAAGCTTCGAATGAGGAAACATTAATAGCAGACTTAAAGAAAGAGGCCACCCCTTCTATTGTAGATTTACAATTGGACTCTGAGGTTAAGGACGCAATAGATAAGGATGCACTGCAATTAACAGAGAAAAAACTAGAGGTAAAAATGGGCTGAAAAGGAACAAACTGAAAGTGTAAATAAAATGTCTGAGCAAATGGAATTGATTTTATCAAAATTACAACATATGGAGTTGGAAGTTAGCAGAGTGAAGAAGAACCTGAGAAAGTGAAAGTAAAGCAGCCTTCGGCTCCTATGCTGGCTGATACAATTTTTACAGCGTCACTCCCTCACGAAACAGAGGACTCAGACAGTGAGTTTGATGATGAAATGCCTATTTTTTCTTATGCTGTAATTCGACCACCCCGTATGAATGGTATAGCTCAACAAGCCAGATATGAAGGTGTTGCTGTTTATGATATTGGTAAACTTAAAAAGGCAGTGACTTTGTATGGACCTCAGTATCATTAGGTTAAGGAATTGCTTAATGGGCTTGCTCGACATTACAATAATTTTGCTCCCGAGGATCGGAAGATGCTTTGTAGAGCCTTGCTTAAGAAACGTAAATACCTACAATGGCAAATGTGGTTTACTGAGTTATGTACAGAAAGGTCTAGACAAAATGCACAGAGCAGTAATCCACGCCTACAGGTCATAACCTTTCCCATGTTGAGTGTAACAGAACAATATGTGGAGGCTCGTATGCAAGTGAACTCTCTGAAAGAGATCCATGAGCAGTTACAAGACATAGGATTCGGACAGTAGAAGAGCATTATGGCTCTTGGACTAAAGTAATTCAAAAAACTAATAAACCCTGTGTTAAATTTTTATCACAATTAAAATAGCACCTAAAAAATACAAAAAGATACAGTGGTTAAATATTTAGGAAATGTTATTTCCAGACAAACAGTGACACCTCAAAAATATCTTTATGACGTGATCAATTACATACGTTAAATTATTTTTAAAAGCTATTAGGAGATATTAATTGGATGCGACTAGCCTTAGAAATTCCTACTTATCAATTACATAATTTGTTTTAATTGTTACAAGGGGAGCCTGATTTACATAGCAAAAAATTTTAACTAAGAAGGCTAAAAATAAATTACAATTTGTAGAGCAAAAAATAAAAAAGAAATGTTTTTACATCGAGTGATGCTGAATCAACCCATAAATTTATATATTTTGGATACATGGAAATACCCAACACGAATTATAGGACAAAATGAGCTATGATTAGAATGGATTTATACACGGCATAGATTTACAAAGAATATTATGCCTTATGAACAACAGTTGACAGTTATTATTCAACAGGCCAGGCAACGGGTATTTACCCTATCGGGGTATGATTTATTTAAAATTATTTTTCCTTTGCCAAAAGACCAAGTAAAATATTTGTTAAACATGTATGAAATGCTACAAATAGCATTAGTAAATTTTAGTGGGCAATTTTCCTATCATTTTCCCAAAGGTAGATTGTGGGATTGCTTGCATAAACAACAATTTGTCATTAATGATATAATTACCAAGGCCCCTATTCCCACTGCTATTATCGGTTTTACAGATGGCTCGAAAAAAAAAAAGTGCTTATTGTGCAACAAATAAATATTGGGTACAAACAACTACTTTAGCATCAGTTCAACAAAATCAACTTTTGCTATTATTAAGGTGTTAAAGATTTTGTGGGAGATATTAATATTGTTACTGATTCTGCCTAAGCTGTAGTAGATGTGACTAATATAGTCACTGCTATTACATATTCATCTAAACCCCAGCTAACTCAGTTATTTAAACAATTACAAGCATTACTGCAACAACGTAAAGCCAAAGTATTTGGAAATCACATTAAGGGTCATTCTTCATTACCTGGGTACCTTGTATATGGCAATAATCAGGTTGATAAATTAGTTAGTTTTGCTTCTGCTGAACAGGATCATGCTCATTTACATACAAATGCTGGCCATTCACATATGCATTATAAAATACCTTATTCCCAAGCTAAATAAATTATTAAAAGGTGTCCTATCTGCAGACCAATGCATTTGAGAGTTGTACCTGCTAGAGTAAATACTCAAGGATTACCACCTAACAAGCTCTGACAAATGGATATAACCCATGTACAAGCCTTTGACCATTTTTCGTTTGTACATGTTACAATAGATACTTATTCAAAATTTGTTTGGGCTTCTGCCCTTATAGGAGAAACTGTTAACCATGTAATAGAATACTTCTTGGAAGCTTTTGACATTATGGGAGTGCTTGCCAAAATAAAGATTGATAATGGACCAGCCTAAAAATATCAAATTTAAAAGATTTTGAGAACTTTATGAAGTGGTACATATTACAGGAATAGAATATAACCCCCAAGGACAAACTAGTATTAAATGAGTTCATGGCACACTAAAACAACAAATTAAAAAATTAAAAAGGAGGAAAAGGTTGGATGAAGGTATGAATAATTTGTGGTTTTCCATGCAAAAACCTAAAATAATTTTACATCAAGCTCTTTTTGTTCTTAACTTTTTAAACTTACCACAAGGAGATATTTTAACTAGAGCTGAGTGCCATTTTGAACAAATATCACAAAAACATTATTTAAATGCTCCCACATGGATTAAGATTACATTGAAAGCAGAATGGCAACTAGGAACATTATTACATAAGGGGCGAGGATAGAGTTTTGTGTCTACACAGGATGGCAAACAATACTGGCTTCCTGTACGATGGATATAGATGCGGCCCAGTGAGGACAGGCCCATATCCTGCAAGAAATCGTCCACCAGTTGAGGAAGAATAAATCGCCACTGCCCACCTGGGGGCAGGTTTAAAAGTTGACTGGAGAAGGACAAAAGATGTTACAACACACTGGTAAACCTGTCACAGGTGAGAACTTGTTCTGGCCATGTGTGCCCTGCTTACTGTGAATCCTGTTCATGCTAATGCTAATGTAAGTTATTGGGCCTTTGTTCCTAACCCTCCTTTTTTGGAACCTGTTGTTTGGGGAGACATGGATATAACCGTCTATACTGTTCCTGCTGTTTTATCTCCTCCTTGGAATAATTTGACATTTTACAATAAGGATAATGATAGCTTTTTAAATTTTACTTACTATACTCATTCCTTGCCTGTTTTTCTGGAGCCTCCTTCATGTTTACTTATGAATTGGCAACATTGGGTTTTACCTGGGAAACACACTTCCAATTCTAAAACACAGCTGCAGCGATTAACTACTTAGTCCATTAATAGTAGCTGGGAAAGAGTCACCTTTGATGGCGAGTTATCCTTACCAATGTGCCCTGATTTTACTTATATTGATTTAAAATATCAGCCTTTTGTGTGGCAAGAGTGTAGAGGAACATTTGGAAAAATGTTCAATAATTGTATTAATTGGGGAACTTTTGGACAATTTATTAACACATGTTCAGAATGAAATATTACCAGATGTGATTTATCAAATGTCACTAGGATGCCGGATGCCATTAATGGATCACTTACTGGAGCTCGATTGATGGCCTGGGGAGATGGGGGCATTACAGATGCTCGATGTGCTTTCATGTCTGTACCCACTGCTGATCAAACTCATCTTTAGAAGATCGCAGTGGCGCTGAAACCCATGATGCTACCAAATGGATTGTTTTCGGGGATGGCGAACTCTGCATCCACTTATAATTTTACTTTGTACAAATCTTATAATGTAACTGCTTGTGTGCCTCTGCCTTATGTATTTTTAGTGGGAAATTTTACATTTTCTCCTACTATTTCTTGTTTTAATTGTCCCCTGTATTCTTGCATTAATTCCTCTCTTAATTTTAATGACAGTGATAGTATTATGATTTTCCACAAAGAACTCATATTTGGCTACCTGTTAAATTAGGAAGAGAATGGTCCCAAAATCCTTTGGATAGTGTTGTTATTGAATTTTTTACCAAACTACTAAAACGTACAAAATGT
>NW_024872334.1:0-21658 GCF_019054845.1 Dipodomys spectabilis | reverse complement strand
CTCAGAACAAATGTTGACAAAACTCAGAGCCTCTCACACATCTGGAATGGCTCATAAAACAGCATGACATTTCCTTCTATACACACCGCTATGAAGAAACCTCAGCCACGTTATTTTTGGTCGTCGGTCATGGGGTTTGAACTTTGGGCCTGTGTGCCATCCCTCAGCTCTTCAGCTGAAGGTGTGTACTCTACCACTGGAGCCACAGCACCATTTCCAGTTTTCTGGTGGTTCACTTGAGTTAAAATCTCACAGACTTTCCTGCTTAAGCTGGTTTTGAAACGTGATCCTCAGATCTCAGCCTCCTGAGTAGCTAGAATGACAGTTGTGAGACACTGACAGTGCCCGGTTTCAGCCACCTTTATACAACCAGGGGAAACCCAACTTGTCAGGCCATAAAGCACATGTAACCCTACACTTTCAGACTTTGACACCAGCATCCAAAGCCAGTCTTCCTTGGTTGGAGAGAATATAATTGACATTAATCTCCCACACCTGCTCCCATCCGCCCACTCCCTGCTTAAGACAGGCCACAAGCTCTGCAGTTCTTGGTAAGACAATGCCCACCCTGCTGTAAATTCACACTCGGGCAAACTTGGGGAGTTCTTAGAAATGGGTGTACACTGAGGCCAGAGCCTGGTGTCCCAACCACAGCAACCCCACTCCTTCACCATCTCTGGCAAGCAAGTGGTGTCTTTCTTTCTTGGTTTTTTGGATGAGGGGCTTGAATTTAGGGCTTGGGTACTGTCCCTGATGATGATTTTTGCTCAAGCCCAGTGCTCTTCCACTTGAGCCATGGTACCACTTCCAGTTGGAGATAGGAAATGAGACTCTCATTGGACTTTCCTCCCTGTGCTGGGATACAAGACCCTCTGGATCTCAGCCTCCCGAGTAGCCAGGATGACAGGCATGAGCCATCAGCCCATGGTCTATGGTGTCTCATTCTTTACAATTTCCAACTAGTCTGCCTCTAGACACTACCACCTAGACACTCCTCTACCTCCCTCAGAGACAGCAAAGGGAGCCTCAGAATCTGGGAAGGGCCATAGGCATAAAAAGGGCCCCTTCACATCACTAGCCCTTTCTAAGCTCCCATCCGCTTCCTCTGGATGGCCTGGATGTTTAGGACTTCTTAGGCCTGCCCTGTATCCCCCCGTCACACCCAACTGGTACCTGAGGATTTCTGGGGCCAGCTGCTCCATGTCCCAGTGGGAGACTTTGGGTGGGTTGCTGATAACTGGGTCCAGGGGTGCCTAGGGCAGAAGGAGTGTCCAGATCCTCTTTTTCAAAGAAGGAGACACAAAGCATGAATGGATCTAGTAAGAGCTACAGGGCAGAGCCATCTACCTGTCACCCAGGTCCCTTGGAGTGCAGTTTTACATTGAAAATGTTGGGGCTTGAACTCGGGGTCCAGGCGTTATCCCTGAGCTTCTTTTGCTTGATGTGAGCACTCTTCCACCCAAGCCACGGTACCACTTCTGACTTTTTCTGTGTATGCAGGAACTAGGAATAGAACCCAGGGTTTACTGTGTGCTAGGTGAGCCCACTACAGCTGAGACAAAATCCCAACATTGGATAGCTGTTCTTCTGTGATCCCTTGGGCTTGTCTCGGACAGTCTTGCCCATCTTAACTGAGTTTCTAAACAGCAGCCCTGTCCGAGAAAGAACATGCTCCCCTATGTTGTCCTTTATCTATGGCATCTTTTCTCTTTGTGCTTCCTGTCACATTCTCCTTGTTAAGCAAGAACTCCTTTCAAGTGCTGCCTCTAAGAAGCCCGCTCCAATCACCCTGGCAGAGGGGGATCTTCTCCACTCTGCAGGCTGTTGGCCTTGTCATGCTCTGCCTTCCAGCTGGTGTGGGTTGAGAGCGCACAAAGGCAAAGGCCTGGCTTTCACCACGAAATTTCTGAAGGCTCTGATACACTATCCAGGAACCAGTGTGGCATCACACTCTGTGAGAGGGCACTTGAGGATCAGGCAGTCTGGGGGCAACAAATGGGGCCATTTCTTGTTTGGGCTTGAACACGTCTGGATTTTTGGTGATTCCATACAGAGAAGAGTCTTATCAGCCTTCCAGGTTATGGCTGGCTTCGATCTTTGATTCTCACATCTCTGCCTACCGAGGAGCCAGGATGTCAAGTGTGAGCCTGAGCCAGACAGGCTCCAGAACCTTTCCTTTGAGCTTCTGTTTATCTTGTGTCAACTAGCAAGCCCTAGTTAAAATAGTAATTTATAGGGGATCAAGTTCCTCTCCTAGGTCAGGTAATCCAAGGAGATAAAGTATCTTTAGAAAAGGCTATTCAGAGTGGGCCTAGGTAAGTGTGTGTGTGTGTGTGTGTGAGTATGAGTTTCAAGGATACCTACCTCCATCTCTCTGGTGCTTATTTCACCCAGAGGTGAGTACATCCAGGATCCACACCCCATGAAAGGCGGGTAAGGAAGGGTACTTAAGGTCACATCAAGTGGGATGATCTGAATTCTATCCTGCAACTGAAGACAGGGTGATAATAGAGAGAAGGAGAGGTTTAGAGGAACATCAAGGGAAGCCCCTTACCTTTGGCTACAAGTACCAGAGAGAAGAATGAATCCATCCATTTTGGTAGTAAGATAACAACTGCCCACTATTCATTTATTTTATTTTTTGTGAGTCCAGGTCTTGGATTCAGGGACTCAGTGTCATCCCTGGGCTTCTTTTACTCAAGGCTGAGGCTCTATCACTTGAGCCACAGCACCAAAATGGCTTTTTTCGGGGGTGGGAGGGAGTTAGCTTATGGGAGATACGAATCTCACAGACTTGGGGCTGGGAAGGTAGCTCAGTGGCAGAGTGCTTGCCTTGCATGCCTGAGACCCTGGGTTCGATTTTTCAGCACCACATAAGCAAAAGAAACAAAGCCAAAAGTGGCGCTGTGGCTCAAGTTGCAGAGTGCTAGCCTTGAGCTGAAGAGCTAAGGGATAGTGCCCAGGCCCAGAGTTCAGGACACATGCCTGGACAAAAAAAAAAATCTCACAGACTCTTCTGCTTGGGCAGGCTCTGAGTTACGACCATCAGAACTCAGCTTCCTGAATAACCAGGATGACAGGCGAGAGCCACTAGCACCTGACCGTCACCATCCATTTATAGCTCCCTAGGACCAATGCTGAGCTACCTGCATTGCACCTCCTTGTTGTGAGTGGGAAGCAGACCTGGGTGTGTTTGATACTTCAACAGCCTACCTACCTTTGAGCATTGTTCTGGCTCAGTCTGATGCCAGCTTCCTCCTTATCCACAACACTGACTTCGTGCTGTCACAAAACAAATGTCCCCCAGGAGTTGTCCGACTTGGGGTCGTTCCTCTGCACACTGCCTCCACTCCACTCCCCGAAATGACACACTGCAGCAACGTGAAGTAGACATAGAGTGAATTCAGTTTCTTATAATCAGGGTCTGGCCAGATAGTGGCAGTGAGGATCAGAGGCTCAGGAGAGTGCTGTGCAGTTGGAAAATGTGATGCCTCCTCATCCACTTTCCTTTAACTGTCTTAGCAAAGGGTAGTGAGGAAGTACTCACCAGACAGACTGACAATGAGTAACCATAACAGTTTATCCCAGGCACAGAGGGGCTTACCTAAGGGAGCTAGTTCTACAGGCTGAGCAAGAAAACTCCTGACCCACAGCCTACCTCCAGATTAAGAGGGTTATCTTGGGTCCCAGCCACATGGGGACGCTGAGGCACCTCCTCCAGCACCTTTTCAACAAGTTACAGAGAGAGAGAGAGAATTACACGTAAGCGGGCTGCCGGTGGCACAGGCCTACAATGATAACTACACAGGAGGCTAAGATATGAGGATCATGGTTCATAGCCAGCCCAGGCAGGAACGGCTGTGAGAGGCTTATCTCCAAAGAAACACCAGAAAACCGGAAGTGGTGTTGTGCCTCAAGTGGTAGAGACCTAACCTTGATCTGAGTAGCTTGTGGAGAGTGCCCAGTCCCAGAGTTCAAACCCCATGATTGACAATAAGTGCACTTCCCACCACAAGAAATGGACTGAATAGCACCCATTGTCCTAGGGAGCATGGCAGAGAAGTCAGACGAAGCTTCCTGTCAGCTGGGGGTCATGAGTAGGTCATCCCACTTTTCTGTGCCTCGTTTTCCCCAGCTGCAAAGCTGAACAGTGAAAGATCCCCTTCCTCATGAGGATAGGGTAAGAATGAAAAAGAGCCATGTTTTGTTTCATAATCCCATACCTGTGGCATGATAAATAACAGGCCCCTTCTGAGTCCTTTCCAGGGGTCTTCTTGTTATATGCTCACAGAATTGCCAAGAAACTTATCTGATGACCGTTGCCTCTATGCTGGCCCTGCCCCAGAGTTCCCCTTGTATTGATCCCTTGTTTCCTCACAACTGTCCTGTGAGAAGACTGAGGACCAGTGGTTCCAGGCCGATCCCAGACCTTCAACTGTGGTCAAGAATCGGATGCTATGGACTAAGAGTTTGGGACAGTCATCTAAACCGATGACTGAGCATGGAACTACATATCTATCATCCCAACTACAGAGGACCAGGCGTGGTGATGCATGCCTGTCACAGGAGGACCATGATCCAGCCAAGCCTGAGCATATATTGTGTCTCTATCTCAGAAATGCCAGACAGAAAGGCTTGACTCCCATGGAAGAAGACCTGACTGGAAAGCCTAAGGATTTGACTTCCAACCCTAATATACCAAAAAGAATCCGAGGCCCGGTGCCAAAGGCTCATGCCTATAACCCTACCTACTCAGGAGGCTGAGATCTGAAGAACACAGGTCAAGGTTTAAAGTAGAGTTGGCCTTGCCCATCAGACGTCATGATGAGAAGACCCAGAGTCTGACACATACCAATACGATCCATACTAACAAGACTCAAAGCCTTATTAAGTGCTGACCACGCTCTCTGTCCCCCTGGGGAGCCATCCCTTGTTGGCCCCACCTCCAGATCCATCCACACTCCTCTGCCACCAGCCAGGCCCACGGGAGTAGACAGTTCCAGGGCACAAAGTTCCCTTGCTCTTATAATTTAAGGGTGCTGAGTCCCCTTCAAGCGTTTCACCCTTCCAGAACCCCATACCTCAGCCTCAAAGCCCATGCTGCCCCCAAAGACAGCGCTTAGAAGTTACTAATGGGTCCAGCACTGCTTGTTACAACCAACTTCTACACACACACACACACACACACACACACACACACACACACACACACACACACATAAAGCCAATACAGGTGCCTCCTGTCTGTCATCCTAGTTACTCAGGAGGCTGAGGTCTGAGGATCACTGTTCAAAGCCAGCCACGTAGGAAAGTTTGTGAAGCTCCTATCTACACTGAACCACCAAATAGCCAGAGGTGGAGCTGTGGCTCAACTCTCAGAGCTCTAGCTTTGAGCAAGAAACCTCAGGGGCAGCATTTAAGCCTTGAGTTCAAGGCCCAGTTCTTCTACCTCCAAACACACACAGATACAGACATAGACAGACAGACAGACACACACACACACACACACACACACACACATACACACACACATACACACAATCATACGGATAGCCCAAGGATTCAGCAGTCCCTGAGAATAGAAACATGAACTCCCTCAATTATGAACACATCCCACCCCTGAGAAGGTGGCAGTACTGACATCAGACCCACTGTAGACAAAACATTGAGGCTCTCACATATCTGGAATGCCTCATAGACCAGCTGGCATTTCCTACCATGCATACTGCTATGCGGAAAACTTAATCACCTCTTTTTGTTGTTGTTCGTTAAGGGTCTTGAACTCTGGGCGTTGGTCCTTGCCTTGAGCTCTTCAACTTAAGGCAAGCACTCAATTGCTTGAGCCACAGCATTGCTGCTGGTTTTCTGGCAATTCCTTGGATATAAGAGTCTCAAGGTCTTTCCTAACCAGGCTGGCTTTTACCCATGATCCTCAGATCTCACCTCCTGAGTACCTAGGATAAAAGCAATGAGCTACTGGTAGCAGGCCAAACATACTTTTCCATTCCTGTCATCCTCTCCCCCCAGGAGACGGAAATCTGAGGACTGCAGTTGGATGACACTTACCAGCAAAGCCCGTGAGAACTCTTTATCTCCAATTAAACACCCCAAAAATCTGGAAGTGGAGCTGGGATTCAAATGGTAGAGTGGTATCTTGGAGCATAAAAGATAAGATCCATGCCCTAAGTTGGGACATTCAAGTACAATCTCATACTGAAGATCCCCTGACCTTATCAAAGACTCAGGTTCTCTCACTGTACTGCCTCAGCACTGGGCAGTGAGGTAAGGTCTAGTTATCCAACCACATGATATGGGACCCAAAGGGATTCCTGGTCAAGGGACGGAGACTGGGGAGATCTAGGTCCCTTTTGGGGAGGTGAAAAGGGCTGCTCTATCCCAGAAATGTTCCTATGTTGTGAGTATTATCAAAGAAACCACCCTGTTCAGAGCCCAGTGCATCTGGGTTTCCCACCAGCCTCTACCCAGCTCTGCCCCACCTTCAGCCTGCCCTCTCTGAATCCCAGATCTGCCATGTAGACTAAAGAGTGAGCCAGCCAAGAGAACCATTTCCTGCCCTCATTCCCAGGCTGTCCTGTGGCAGTGGAATGCATACCTCAGCCTTTGGTGGAGGAATGAACACCGGGGGTGGTATCATCAGTTTGAGCCCTGGAAAGTCCTAGTCCCCAAGGATGTATTGCTCAGGCATCCTGCAGTGAATGAAAGCCAGGTCGTCAATGATGAGACCAAGGTGCCAGGACATTTAATAGAAATGTGTCTGGTTCAAACGCTGGTAGTCTATGTTGTCAGGTGAGGCCATGGCTCCAATTTCCTGACACACCTGACCTGGGACCATCCTCCCTTTTGAAATTCCTGCTTATCCCTTGGCCCCCTGTTGAAACTCTAACCCCAATACCTCCCTAGCCCTTGGAAACTTTCTTCTTATCTGACCAGAAAATAAACTCGATGTGGCTGGGGTTAATTGAAACCTGGTGACCCACCCTGAGCCCTAGGTTCTACCAGAGGCTGGTTCCCTCTACAGTCGGTGACTACATAGCTCTGGCTGTCATGAAGTTGCTGAGAGGTCAGTGGCTTGGTCCTACATACTGGCTTTAGGTTCTGAAACTGTCCCCACAGAAATTGTGAATAGTTGGCTCCCTTGATCCAGGGACTCCAAACCAAGGCTTGCATGTTCTCCCTTCTTCCTTTCTTTCCTCTTTTTCTCCTTTTGTCCTTCCCTCCTCTCTCCCTTTACTTTCTTTGTGTGAGTCCTAGGCCTTGTACTTGGAGCATAGGTGCTGTCCCTTAGCCTTTTTATTCAAGGCTAGCAGTCTATGGCTTGAGCCACACATCCACTTCTGGCGTTTTGTTTTTGGTAGTTAATTCAAGACAAGAGTCTTACAGGCTTTCCTGCCCTAGACAAAAGCCTCAGTTCTCTGATCTCAGCTTCCTAAATAGCTAGGATGACAGGCTTGAAGCACTGGCATCCAGATCAATCCAAGGTTTCTTCATGCTCTGTGGAACCAATCCTGGAACTTTTCATTGTCTGTGACCCCCCAGAGCCTGGTGCACACTGTAATGGTTTGTTGCATAAATAAATGAGCATCTGTCTATGACAATACTACAGAACAGTCCCATCTGATTCAGGTAAGAATCCTCTGTGGGGGAGTGGGGACGAAGCCTGATGTAGCTCTCCCTCAGTTCTCCCTCCTCCCTCTTACCCCCTCCTGGTGCCACCACACTTAGCTGTTTTGGGTCTGAGGATGTGAGTCACTATGTACTTGCTACATTCCAGGGCCTCTGGGATGCCTGTCTTCTCAAAGATCTCTTTCCAGCAGCTGACAAGCTCTGTGGCAATCAATATCCCATGTAGGTGCAAATGAGGTTGCTGTGAGCTGAATGCCTGACTCAAGGGGCCTCCTCTCCTCCCCCTGGGGCCAGTCAGGATTACCACATCTGGCCCCCAAGATACATGTTGCAGAGAAAGGCTCCTCGAGGTATCCCTGTTTTCTGAATCTCCCAGAGTCCAGTGCAGGTGCTGGGAATCATCTCTGCTCACAGCTGGCAGGCTAGGGATGGTGAGGTCACAATCGCTGCTCCCCAAGCAGCCTTGACTGTGGTGGTCAACCTAGAGAGGGCTGGAGGAGAATCAACAGCTGCCGAAGAAAGTCAGTCAAGGCATTACGTTCATTACAGGAGACCATCTGGCTTGGGAACTCTTCCTATGCTGCTTTGAACGTTGTCCCAATCAAACTTGAAGGGTTCTAAATTCAGTGGTCTGCTTTTTCTTCCAGACAGCATACAGCAGGTTATAGAAAGTAACATTCAGAGAGCCCAAGCTAACTGCCAGGGCAGTTAGCAAGCAGGCTCCAGCAGGGGGAGCGCACTTGCTTACCACTGCCCAGCTGGAAATGGCCCAGGCCAAACACAGACTGGAGTCTGCAGGACTCCAAGGAGGACTGCCCACCAGTACCTTGCCCCCGGAGGGAATCCATGGCACCAGAGGGGGCCTGGAATCCCCTGCCCAGATGCCAATGGACACAGTCAATGCCCTGGGTAAGTTTCCCCTCTCAGTCTCGGTTGTGGTGAACCATCTGCCATGTCACAACATTCACCACTTCCCATACCTTCCTAACCACAGCCCCTGCCCTACTGCCCCCCCAATCTGTTCCCTAATTACGTTTGGCAGACACATTCCCAACCCTTGAATTAGCTACAACTATAACACTAGAGCACACTGTCTGGCTACAAGAGTACGGCTGTGGTCACAGTTGCCTGTCTTCTGGCTGAAGACAGAAGGACAGGTGTCCACTCTGGTCTGTGGTTCACACAGGCCTCCTAGGGGAGACCCACACAGGCCCAGCAGCTACTGTGGGCTACAGGAAAGGGAGAAGAGAGAGGTGGAAAAGAACATGTACTGAAACCTTCCCCAAAGGAGCCATGAAATGGTGAAAGAGAAAACAAATTATCGCTAGACATGTACTTGGCATTGATGAAAAACGAACAACACACACACACACACATACACACAAATAAAATGCTTTTGCTCTTTGTAGACACGGTGCCTTAAATATGTTTTCATTGTTCTCATCTCCCTGTTCTCCCAACACACACACACACACACACACACACACACACACACACACACACACACACACACACACAAACACACACACACAAATCCAGAACTGTGACAGAAGATTAGTCCATGCCGCACCTGTAATTTGCCAACAGATCACTCACCTGAGCACAGTCAGGCTGTATAAGGAGAAAGATGATCTGTCTGTCTGTCTGTCTGACTGTCTCTCTCCCTCCCCCCTCTCTCGCTCGTGCTCTCTCTCTCTCTGTCATGCACACACAAACACACACACACACACACACACACACACACACACACAGACTCAGAGCAGTGCCTCTTCTGAGTTTGTTGGTTCCTCCTTTGGGACAAGGTACAAGCTGGAGCATGGGGGTTGCCTGGTCAGAACAGGGGATCCAACAAAAGGGAGCACCACTCTAATAACACAGAACAACATTGCCTATCCCTTTCTCCAGGGACAGACACTTTCCCTTGGGAACAACCAGCCTTGACTCCCCATTCACAAAAACCCTAGGCCAGGACACTTGGTGAAGGTGTCCGAGATAGGTGGCTCCTCAGCCGGGGCTGAAAACAAACAGGGGGTCATGGTGCCCCAGAGGGGTGTCTGACCTGGGTTTGGGGCAGTGTTGGGGAAATGGATGGGGTCTTAAAGGATACATACATGGATGGATTCCCTACTTCCAGCCTAGATGCTTCTGGGTGATTTGGTATATTCTTGGGAGGGATGAGGAGACCAGATGGACAGGGAGCACCAGCAGATGCTGGGAGAGCTGGGAAATGTGATCACCCTGTGAGTACTTTCACAGCTGGGATGGGGGGAGGAAAGACAGGCTGGGTGTATGTGGGTCGGAGTTGGTATATTCCTCCCAGATATTCACCTTCTGTCTGACTCCAAGTGCCCTCACATACCTAGTGGGCTCTTCTGGGACCCTCCTCAGGTGATAGGGTGACCGAGCACAGAAGACAAGGGCTCACACAGCAAGGAGGGCCTATCTTCTGCATCCAATACCCACCACCCCCAGCAAAAAGAAAAAGACTCAAGAAGGCAGGTGTGGAGGTGCTGTTCCCCACCTCTGATTAAAGCCACCAGGTTCCCACCAGAGAGAGGAAGGGTGCAGATGTGTGGCTGTGTGGCTCCCACTGCTCCAGGCCAGGTGCTCTGTGGCAACCCTCCTCACCCATTCCTGCATCTCCCTGTTTCCTGGGACACTGGCCACTAAGGATCAGGGTGGGATCCCCAGGTCAACACACACCCCTACCCCCGACCCCTGGGACACGTTTTTGACAGGGTCATGCAGACTGGGGGAGGGGGGGAGGAGGGTGGACTCGAGGAGGAAACAGGAAAGGGCAGGCAGGAGGTGCAGGTCCGGGTCAGTGGTTGGTTGGCCAGAGCGTTTCCAGGCTGTGGGCCCTCAGATCCACCACTCACGTATACTAATGGGAGAAGCAGTAGGAGGTGGCTCCAGGTGCACATGGGCCCGGAGTCCTAGGACCAGGGGTGGCGACCAGTTCGGGGCTGCAAGCCAGCCAGGGGTTTGCCATCTCCTCTGGGCGACTGTGAGAGGCACAGCTGGTAGGAGCCAAAAGTGCCATGTTTGAAATGCAATGCTGCTGGGAGGGGGCAGGAGCATCTGCGGGCACGTGGCAGGGCTGCATGTGGCCTCTGCTCCTCTTCTTCAGTGAACACCACCCCCACCTCAGCTGCTCCTGTGCTCCCTTGCCGGGACCTCAGTCTCAGGGCCGCCATGGCCACCGTGCCTTCACGTGGCTGCCCGTGGCGATGTGCCTGCTGCACCAGCTCCATGTGTTCTGTGCTCCCCACCAGAACCTGCAATATGATCAGCGAGGCCGCCAGCTGATGAAGCCACTTGCCCTTGTGTATACTCGCTCTTCTCTCTGCTCTCTCTCTCTGCTCCCACTCCTCTCCTGGGCTGTGTTGCCCCCGCCGGGCATGCCCACCCCCTCACCCTCCCCTGAATCGTGCCCCTGGCCACTGCTGACATGGGAGTGTGCCTTGGGCCCCACTCCCTCCTCCTCTTGGCCACCTCCCCCTCTTCCCCTCAGGCCTGGCCCCCACCCCTGGCTACAAGCCAAGCCCTGACTGGGACCAAAGGCTTCCAGGCCATGGAAATTATAGCCTCACCTCAGCTCATCACTCCCTCCCAACCCCAGTACCTGCCCTGGGTATCAAATCTCCCCTCAGCTCCACAGCTGGAGGAGACTCTCTTCCATGACCCTCCAACCCACAAACCAAAATCCACACACGGTGACCCTTGTGTGTATGTTTGTGTATGTATGTTTGTTTGTGTTTATTTTTGTGTGTGTATGTTTCTGTGTGTTTGTGTGTGTGTGATTGTTGGGGATAACTACCTCTCAAGGACTCAGAACATAGTACCTTTTTAGATGAGTCAGCACACAGCACACTTCAAAAAACAGCACAAAGCACCCTGAGTAAAGGACTCAGCACACAGCTCCCTTTGAAGGACTTAGCATATAGTACCCTGTGTAAAGTACTCAACAAACAGCACCCTTTGAAGGAGGGAGTCCATAGCCCACAACGTAATGGACTAAGTGCATGGCATGCTTTGAAAAACTCAATGCTACCATTCTTTCCCAGGGACTCAGTACATAGCACCCTGTGTTAAGATCACACAAAGCCCCCTTTGAAGGGCTGAGTACGTAGCACACCGTGTAAAATAGTGCACAGCACCCTTTGAAAAACAGCACATAGCATAATTTTGAAGGACTCAGCACATACTACCCTGTGGAAGGACTCAGCACATAGCACCATTTGAAGGACAGTACAGAGCACACTGTGTAAAGGACTCGGCACATATCACTTGAAAAATTCACCTTATCCATCTCTTCTCAAGGGCTCAGAACATAGCAGTACCCGTACCTTTTGGGATGAATTAGTACACCGCATCTTTTGAAGGACTCAGCATACAGTAGCTGTATAATGGACACAGCGCACAGCACCCTTTGAAAAAACCACCAGGGCCCAATCTTCTCAGGGATTCAGAACATAGCACACTTTGGGATGACTCAGCAAACAGGACTTTTTGAGGACTCAGCACAAAACCCCCATGTCAGAAGGACCCAGCAAACAGGACCCTGTGAAGGACTCAGCACATAGCTGTATGTCACAAGTTCAGCTTTAATTAGAATTAGGATGCTTTCTTCAGTATCACCATTCTTCAGAAACACTTGACAAATCCTACTAGTTCATATTTAGCTAAACTGGGGGAGGGTCAGCTGAGGGTCTTGAACTCAAAGCTTGGGGGCCCTGTCCCTGCGCTCTTTGATTCAATGCTAAAGCTCTAGCACTTGGAGGCACAGCTCCAATTTTTTTGTTTTGTTTTTTGTTTTGGTTTATTTTTTGACAGTTCTTACGGTGATTAAGAAGGCCAACTTGGGTATCCGTGGGCAAAGGCTCTTAGCTCGGCCTGGAGCTGACCTATCCCTTCCTTGTGCCTCTGGGAGCCGGGCCTCCTGGAGCTCTCTTGGCCTAGGGTGGAACATACCTGTTCTGGAATCAGCACTCAGGGTGAGCAAAAGTCAGCTTGGCCCTGGTCACTTCCCCCAATTGAATTCTAGAGGACGATGACACGGGGCTGCATGTCCCGCGTCTAGACACGAGGAGGCAGGAGTCACCCACCATAGGGATTGTACCTGTGAGTTATGTTTACTCTTACTGCTGTGTGGCCCGCATCAAGCTTTGAAGCTACCCTGGACAGGAAAGTCCTTGAGACTCTTATATAAAATTAACCATCAAAAATCAAGTGGGGTTGTGGCTCAAGTGGCAGAGCACTAGATTGAGCAAGAAAACTCAGGGATAGAGCCTAGGCCCTGAGTTCACACACACACACACACTCACACACACACACACACACACACACACACACACCACATGCAAGCAAAATCAGAGATTTCTACAGTGCAGTCTTTAGGTATTCTCCACGTTTTCGCCACTAAGGCTTATGGGTGTTGGCCTAGGTGTTGGATGCATACAAAACCACCTGGCATCTTTAATTTTGGGGAACAGTATGGCTAGAAGGTCAGCCTTCCCCCATCCCAGCTCCTTGATTGGGTTGTGGTCTATCCAGGCCCTTTGGGGCTCCTTATACAGACTCGGCAAGATGCCTTCAAAAGGCATCACATGCTGGGCACTGGTGGCTCATACCTGTCATCCGAGATACTCGGAAGCTGAGATCTGGAGGATTATTGTGCCAAGCGAGCCAGGACAGGAAAGTGTGTGAGATTCTTATCCTCGATGAATTATCAGGAAACAAGAAGTGTCCCTGTGGCTCAAGTGGCAGAGTTCCAGCCTTGAGAAAAAGAGCTCAGGGACAGTGATCACAGCCAACAACAACAAGGAGAGGCATTGCATGTTGGCTTTGGGATTGGTATGGGTCAAATATAATTGGAATTTTCAAGTGCTCCAAGACAAAGCAATACCTCCTTTAGTCCTGTCTTCCTCCATCTCATCTCACACTCTGACCTTGGCCATGCTTTGGTTAGCATGACTCTGGCTTGACAGGAGGGCTCCAAGAAGGAAGATCTCAGAGCAATCACCCCCACCACATCCTTCTGCCCTGCTCACTTTGTTGCTTCTGCTCTTTGCTACAGACCATCTTCCTGGAATCTATACATGAGGTCATTGCCACCAGCATTATGGTGAGTGGTGAGTCTGGCCTAACTCAGGGCAGTCAGAGATGGAAGTTGGTCTGGGACTAGGAGCTTCTACCCTGTGTGTGGGCTGAGTCCAGGGCCGACATTTATTCATCCTGAGCATTGAAGAGATTAGGAGACAGTGTAGAAACCACATTGAGTCACCTAAGTTTGGAATCTAGAGGAACACTTGTGTGAGGTAGGCTGTGGGGTCTGGGGGCTACTGTTCTTGGTACTCCTCTCTCGAGACTCCCCCATCCCTCTCTCATCCCTCAATGGTAGAAGAGAAACTTCAAATAAGTCCAAGAGGGGGCAGGGGAGTATTTCTGTGTGAACCAGACTGTGCTTCATATTCATCCTAGCCCCTACTTCCTATTTATCTGAGGAATGTCCATATGGGTTTGGGACAGGGGAATCATCCTAGCTGAGAATGTGGCTCAGTGGTAGAGTGGTTGCCTAGCATGCCTGACACCAGTGGTTTCATTCCACACAGAAAAAGCTGGAAGGGGAGGTGGGGCTCCACTGGTAGAGCACCAGCCTTAATCAAAAAGACCTCAGGGACAGTGGCCAGGCCCTGAGCTCAAGCCCCAGGACTGTAAGAACAAATCTTTGTTGGAGGCTTTTCTTCCCTTTGAAAACAATTTATTCTTTGTGATAATCATAACATGGGCCTCTTCCCTGGCCACCAATGGGCCATTAGATGTCCCTTGAATTTGGGCAGCTTCCCGGCAGCCTCTGCCCTACCTGGCCCATAGTTTATCCCATCTTGTGGCAGATGGAGGCCTGAGAAAAGGCCACCTGCCACCTACTTCTGGTGGCTGCCGAGGCTTTTGAGAGTCAGTATGTCACATAGAGAGTTATCATCCACATCAGTCTACAGAAGAAAGGGAGGGAGTGCTCCTTGCCTGAGCCCTCAAGCTGTAGGTGGCTCTGAATGTGAGGCATCTGCTGCAGGATGTGCTCCATCAGGGAGTCATCTATGGGGTTGGAACCCCAACCTCTCCTCTGGCAGTTTCCAAGCTGACTTGAAGTTACAATTCTTCAAAACCATTCTGCTCCTCCCTCATTTCGCCTACCCTAGTGCCTGAGGCGTCTGAAGCAGTGGGGGAGGGTGGCTCAGCCTGTGCTGGCATCTGGAGCCCGCTGTCCGTGCCTTCACCTGCGAGGACCCACAGCAGCTCCTGAAGCTCTCTCTTCTTCTCCATCTTCTCCTGGGAGAGCCAGCACACGTGCTCAGCTTTCTCCTGACACAGCTTATCCAGGACAAAAATCTGCTCTTTACATGCCATGAGGGACTCCACGGTGGTGCAGATGTGTGCCGACAGCTGGCTACATTGATGGTGGAGCTCATCCACTGGACTCTGGAAGTCCACCTCATCAGACAGGTCGTGGATGAAGCAGATTTTCTTCTCAGATGCCCACGTGTCCCACTTGCCATCCCCATGCCAGCTGTGGTGGCAGCTCACAGATCAGGGGGCCTGTGGCTCCAGCTCTGTCTGGTACTGAGCTGCAAGTGGGCTGGATGCCCCCAGCAGGGCCTCTGCTCCTGCAGCAGGAGATTTCCCCTGTGGATCTCAGCTTCTGAGAGGGCTCGCAGATACTGTCCCTCTAGGTCTGGGGCATGTCTCCATCCTCTGGGAAGGTCATGTGGGGGGGAGTAACCTCCTCTCCTTTTCTTCCCCAGGACTCACACTTTCCACTTCCCCAGAGAAAGCCAGGAAGCTCAGCTGGACTTGCAGGCGCTCCTCCTATGGTCTGGTCACTTCCAGGCACTTGAGAGTGTCCTGCCACTTTGGGAGCACCACCTGGCCCCCCCAGTTGTTCGGGCCCTGCACTTGTTTCAGCAGCTTCAGCAGCTGGGTCTGCCTCTGCAGGTGATGCTGCAGGGCCTCCTTCTCAGAGTTCAGCCACTCATTGGAGGCAATATGCTGCTCACAGGTGGCTCTGAGCACCTGCAGCTGGGCCAGGGACTGCTCCTGCTGCTACTGCAGCTCCCATGATGCTTGGCACTCTCTCTCTCTCTCTTTCTCTCTCTTTCTCCCTCCCACTCCTTCTCTCTCTCTCTTTCTCCCTCTCTCTCTCTCTTTCTCTCTCCCTCTCTCAGCTACCTCTTTCCATTCCTCTATCTTCTCCTCTGAATGGTCTAGGTGTTCTCACAGTTCTTTTTTCACCTGTTGCTCTGAGTCCAAGATGTTGGTGAGCTCTTCCTTCTCACCGCTCGCCTTGTGGAGAGTGTTCCACAGCAGGGCCAGCTCTTCCTCTGGCTATGGGTCACACACACACACATGTGCCTTGTGGGGTCTAGTGTATCTCCTGCAGATCCTTGGCCTTATCCTCCAGTCACTGCAGTTGCTACTGCTGCTCTGTGTTCTGGAGACAGAGCTTCTGGTTTTCCTGGACCTGGATGTGAACTTGTTACTCCAGTTTTTTCAACTCCTTCTCTGTGCAGTAGGCCTAGGCCTGCAACACAACTGCAGCTCCACCTGAGATGGTCCTGCGGGGCGCCATGGCTCTGTCATCTTCTTTCTCAGTTCCCCCAGCTCATTCTCCAGCACCTGCCTCGCCCTTCTCTCCTTCTCCTCTGTCAGTTGGTTCACCTGCTCGTTCAGCCACTGAGTCTCCTCTTTACATGCGGACCTCTCAATGCTCAGGTCCTCTGTGAACATGTCTCTCACCAGACTTGCTGAGGTCACCATCCAGCTCAGGTTGTCCAGTAGTCTCTTCAGTAACTCATGCCCCACCAGCACTAGTTGGAACTTGCAGATTATGTTCTTCTGGTGCTGTTCTCTGTCCAGAGCACTTCCAGCTTCTCCTACAACACTGTGTTCACTTGCTGCAGGTCATCGAAGCTTGTGGTCTTTTCCTCAAGGTGAAGGATCACATCATTCAGTCGTTCAAAGAACATTTCAGTCTCCTTCTGTGCAGCAGTGACCACAGAAGCCACCATATGCAGCTCTGCCACACACACCGCTCTGCAGCCTGCAGGTGGCTGGTAATAGCTTCATGCTCCAGTTATCTGTCATTGGCCACCTGCTTCACTTGGGCTGGTGCAGATTATAAATCTCTTTCTGCTGAAACCAACCTCTGTATGGGTGACTTGTGGATCTCTAGCTCCGTTTGTGGTGCTTCATGTAACTGGGTCATCTTCTCCCTCTGTTTCTCTAGTCGATCCTGCAGGTCTGTCTTCTCCTGCTTCAGTGGTGGAATCTTGGCACTGAGTGCCTAGTTTCTTCTTTGCTGCAGTCCAGGGTGAGCACCATGTGTCACTACCACATCTGCAGATCCTTGATGTTATCAGGACCCTTGATACTCTAGCCCCTGGTGCCTGTGATTGTGTCCAAAAGCAGGGGAGGCCCACGGTCTGCATCACCTTTGGCCAGACCCTCTGTTGAATCACATTCCTCAGTGGTGTTTGTCTTGGGGATCCCTCCCTTTTCTGTGTTCTTTGTGTTCTTGAATGTTGCAGGTATGATGGGAGGATTCCTTTGCTGGTGTTCTGGAAGTAGTTTCTTGCCTGTAGTTCTTTCACGGAGTCCTGTTATTTCAGACATATGAGCACTGGGATGGAAAAGATTGCCTGGCCATGTTACCAGGCTCTGTGAGATCCTCTATTCTCCCACTCACTGATTAGGACGTCAATTTCCTATTCTACTCCAAAGTCTCTTCGAGTCTCCTGCTCACCACTCAGCCACCTCTACCTTCCTCAACTGCTGGTGGTAGTGTCAACCACCAAAGGGAATCCTGGTGCTGGGCATCATGAAATGTGGGTGTGGCCACCATTCTTTTATCCCATTGGTCAGAAAGAAGCATGAAAGAATGGGAGTGTGGCCAGAATCCTGTGATGCAGGAAGCATGGGTGGATTCAAGATGACAGCAGCTCCCCCAGCCCCTTTACCAGGGAACTTTGTCCAATCCAGTTGGGGACAAAAGGGTGACCTGCTTTAGCTGGATGGCTGCACATATTGTTGTGTATGTCTGTTTGTTGCCAGTCCCTAACCTTGAACTCAGGATCTGGGCACAGTCCATTAGCTGGTTTTGCTTGAGGCTAGCCCTCTACCACTGTAGCCATATGGCTCTACTTCTGGCTTTGTTGGCACTGAAGGTGGACAGGGATCTCAAGGACTTTCCTGCCTAGGGTGACTTTGACTATGATCCTCCTATCACAGCCTTGTAAGTATCAAGGAGGACTGCTGAGAGCCACTGGTGACTGCCTAATCAATGGTCTTGCTGATGTTCTTGGACAGACAGGTGAGTTCCCTATCCTCAGGTTTAGTTGGTGGGATCTGGAGCCTATAGTTCAAATCCTGGTCCTGCCATCTCCAAATGGCAGAAGATCCTAAGAACTCATTCCTATCCATATGAATACCAGTGGAATGTGATGTATGTCATGATTGAATGGGCCGTTCTTGAATGAATCTAGGATAAAATTATACATAATTATATTGTAAGACACTGATCAATTTTAATTAATACTTCATGAATCATTTAAACAATTGCATTCATTAAATGGAGGCATAATGAAATACCTAAGAATTGGGCATCACATAGTGAAGAGATGCCATTTTTCTGCCAGGAATTTCTTTAGTAAATTGGTATAAACCATTTTCTGAATGTAGTTTGGTATATGAAACTAGGATATATTATACCTGACCTGATAATCAATTATTCAAACAGTTTTTATCAGAAATGCTTATATCCAAATGTAGAGGGTAATCCAAATTATGTATATTTGAAGACAATATTGGTTAGTCCTCTTCTCATATTACCCATTCCCTTCTTGAGAACAATACACATTATAAGGAAATGCTTACAATATTTTGGAGAAATTGGTTGACTTCAAACCAGTGAGTTACTCTATGCTGAATTTTGTTTACTTTATATCCAGAAAAGCTAAATTCTTACTTTATCATTTTCCTTACTCAGATTAAATCTTTGATCAATGACAAATAAAGATATAAATATTTTTAACAGTAGCAAAATTCAGGCTGAGGAATCTAGGTACAATGATACTCATGCAGAAAGGCCTCATCAGTCATGAGACCATGATATCAAAATGTTAACCAATGCTTACTGGTGTCATGCTTATGAGATTTTGTGTATTATAAACAGTGGTTATTAGAATTTTTTGTAATCAACATCATTTCATTGGATAGGAACTTAAGTGAGACATTATACTCAGAACAAAATTTAATGAGGCATCCAAAATTAGTTACTAATATATACATCATGTAACACAAAGGAAGCTAAAGGAAATAATTAATGAAAAAAATCAACATTTACAATAAACACAGAATCAGTATGACTGATTTTTCTTTTACCCCAGTTGCAATACGGCTTACTTGATGATTTTTCTGGTTATATGTTTAGTTAAGTCTTGATATTTAGTTGGAGAAGTTCTTTCATATATTCATTTGTCAGATCGAAGAGGAAATGAATTCCTTGCTAGAGTCAACACCCATAATAATGTTACAGATGTATACTGATACATTGCCAAAGTTTCAAATCTGCACGAGTAACTTGGGGTCTTTTTTCGATCTAAATAAATAGATATGCAATTTTGTCAGTACTAGAAAGATTTTGACCACCATTTATTAAACTATTATTTTCCAGAAACCACTTCTCTTTTTTCATGAGATTTTTAATTTCATTCATATCATGCATTGATGTTTTCCTTTAGATAAGCCACATTCAGTCTTCTACAAAGTGTAATTTGGAGTAGTTTAAAATTATGTACACTCATGTACAATGCTCAGATTCGACTATTTGCATATTTTTTCTTGTTAAATCAGTAGGAATTAGTTCTCAATATGGATACTATTGGAGTTATTAATTACATTTCTGAATTTTTTAATTATGTCATAATTTTATTTGATTCTTTTAAATATTTGCAGATCTCACTCCGCATACAGTCACAATTGTTTTAAACAATTTGATCCATTCAAGGGTTTTGCTATATTAAGTTCATCTAGATGAATTTAATTACAAATTAACACAACCGTATTTCTGAGACACAGTTATCTTTAAGGCTCTATGCCAAATTAACATGTATTTGAGGTTTTTGTGCTTAAAAAAAATAAACTGGGCACAACATGCTTTTGTTCCTGGGCGAGTTCTACTTTGTTAGTTTGTTTTCCAATTGTTACTTCAACGTATGTGTGCATTTTATTTCAATTGTTTTGTGTCTATATTTTGTTTCCTATAACAGAATGTACAAAAAGAATCAATGATTTAGAACTTTTCCAAATAGAATTCTAAGATAGACACTTGAAATTTTGTGACAATTGGGAATAGGCAGGTCTTCATACAGAGACATTGTTTGACATGATTTGAATTCTTCCTCCTTGCCGGGCACCGGTGGCTCACGCCTATAATCCTAGCTACTCAGGAAGATCACGGAGATCTGAGGATCATGGTTCAAAGCCAGCCTTGGCAGGAAAATCTGTGAGACTCTTATCTCCAATAAACCACTAGAAAACCAGAAGTAGAGCTGGGGTTCAAGCGGTAGAGCACTTGGCTTGAGCTGAAGAGCACAGGGACAGGGCTCTAGTCCAGAATTCAAGCCTCACGACTGACAAAAAGTGATTGAATTCTTCCTCTTCTTGCCTCACTATTTCCAATATTATTACTGCAAAGTCATAAGTGGCAAGAAAATAATTTTGTTTGTATGAATTCAGATTTTTTTGTTTCAATTGGGACACACTACACATTCATACTTCATTTTAACTCGAAAATCTTCTTTCCTTCGTTTAAAATCACAGGTGTGAATTTATAATGCTAAAATAGCAGCTACTAATTTATCTGAAATGATCCAAACTATTTTCACTTCACATTATATGTAATATAGAGTGTAATAATAATAGTAAGTAATTTAGTATGTAATAATAGACGTTGGGGAAAGTCAATAACTGGATTTTTGTGAGATACTGAGTAATAGTAAAGATTAAAAAATTCACAGTTTCATCTAAAAATAAATCATAGATATAAACTAATGCTGAAAAAGTAAGATTGTTTATTGGAAAAAGCAAGAAGTTTCAATAAGCTTACTTTTTAAAAATTGTCTTAGATCTGGACTTTGTTGGCTCATGCCTGTAATCTTAGCTACCAAAAGTCTGAGATCTGAGGATACTGGTTCAAAGTCAGCTTGGGCAGAAAAGCCTGTGAGACTCTTATCTCCAATATATCTCTTGAACAACTAGAAACGGCACTGTAGCTGAAGAGATACAGTGGTATGCTTCAGCCGAAGAGAGGAGGGACAGTGCCCAGGCCCAGAGTTAGAGCCTTACGACCGACAAAACAAGATTGACATTAATTTCACTTTATTAGTTTATGATTTTTTATTGTGAAAATACAAACAGAGGGTTTACAATTACATGAACAAGGTAATGAGTACATTTCTTTTCAAGCAATTTTGCCTCCTCCATTGTTTCCCCTTCCCATCCCTTAATATCTCCCCTTCTACCACCACACCACCCCCTCCACACCAAAGTTTTAAGTTCGTTTTCAACATAATGTCTTGTACATGTCATTGTGGTAATTAGTCCACCTGTATAATAATTTGTTTTCCACTTGCCATCCCCAAATTATGCCAACATCAAATACAGTGAAAACAGGGGTTATACCGTGGGGGAGGGACATAAAAAAATCAACAAATAAGTCATGTCATAAATATGGCAGAAACAATAGCAAGAACGGAAAACAATTTGAGTCCTTATCTTAGGGTTCACTTCTCCTAACATCAACTTGTCTGACAGTTTCTGTTCGTCTCAGACATATACTAGTTATTGCAAATAAGGGAAACCATGGCACTTATGTTTCTTTGGGCCTAGATTACTTCACTTAATATAATTTTTTCCAAGGCTTTCCATTTCCTAACAAATGGGGCAATGTCAGTCT
>NW_024872333.1:0-23489 GCF_019054845.1 Dipodomys spectabilis | reverse complement strand
ATGAGGGTAATCTGACTATGTGAGGTGGACTTTGGAAAGTTCAAACATAGGCTGAACTAAGCTGTGGAACTAGTAATTAGGTTTCCAATGAGCAGCACATAAGAATTTGACAATGAAGTTACACACTTGGGTTATTATCCACATGGAGGCACTTACGCCATGACACATTTTACAATCTCCCTGGACTTCTGAATGTTAATCTGAAGAACATGGATAAAGATGCACAGACTGCACTGGGAATGTGGCTTGTTGTAGCGTATGTGTCTTGTATGAATGAAGCCCTTGGTTCTATTCCTTAGAACCACATGAACAGAAAAGGCCAGAGGTGGCAATGTGGCTCAAGTTGTTGAGTGCTAGCCTTGAGCAAAAGAAGCACAGGGAGAGTGCCCAGGCCATGAGTTCAAGCCCCAGGACTGGCAAGAAAAATATGTACAGCCTGCATGTTGTCTGAAAACGATAAGTAAAAGGTAAAATAATAGATACACGCAAAGTGTCTAATAAATCTGTGACCACACATTTTCAATCCTGTATGTCCAGGTCTTTGCTCAATACTTAACATAACCTCAACAAATATTCTGAATGAATAAATTCATCAATGACCACTTTATAAGAAATTTAATGAAGTAGAAATTAAACCTGAAAATGGGAATGGTCAAAACTTAAAATTGAATTAGAAACCTGTAGTTAATGTTAAAGTGAAGTCTTTGTATCTCTGAGTCAAAGGTTAATGGGGGACCAGAGTATGTGAGAAGAATAGATGATAATTTGGTAGTAAGAGATTTTACTTTTCTGAAGAAATAGGGACAAACATTGTTGATCCCCAACTTAACTAACCATTGATTTTTAACATGGACGTAGGAAAAAGGAGGTAAAAATGAGCATATACAGCCTACAGGAAAGAAAGAGTTATGCTTATGGAGATATCCCTAAACCCCAGGATGATGATTACCTGTGTAAGTAACCCTCTGTGCTTGGTCAAACAGAAGGCAAATGTGCTTTTATAATAATTCATCAGGTCATTCGGCCCCCAATTACTAGTTTACTCTAGTAACTTCACATGAAGAACTAAGTGACAATGATATGCATTCTGTGCTCTTTCTCATGATTGTTAAATCTGAGAATGTACATATTTCTTTATTTTTTGGGGGTCTGGTCATGGGGCCTGAACTCTGGGCCTGGGCACTGTCCCTCAGCTCTTCAGCTCAAGGCTAGCGCTCTACCACTTGAGCCACAGCACCACTTCCAGCTTTTTTTCTTTTTTCTTATGTGATGCTGAGGAATCGAACGCAGGGCCTCTGGCATGCAAGGCATGCGCTCTACCACTGAGCCACCTTCCAAGCCCCTGAATATACATATTTCTTTACTAATTTTTGCTGCTCTTGCCTGAGATTGTGAGCAGTGTCAGAACTTCTTCATCAACAGCTACACTGTTCATGGGCCACCTATATTTGTAAGAGACAATGTGGTGGACAAGGGGCATTATGACCATTCAGTCCTCAGTCTGCCCACTGGGCTGAGAATTCGTCAGTACAGTATTCCTGAGGCTGGGCTTAGAGTATGGAATGAGGAATCTGATCTGCCATTGGGTTTGCACTTTAGCCCCTATGAGGACTAGATCATAGAAGATGAAGATGCAGACAATAGGTACTCCTGGATGGTAAGAAATGCCCTCCCTTTCCCCACTTTCTCTAACTCCATGTGTCCCCCTGTGCCTCCAATGAAACATTGCTAGGACATGGACAAAATAGTTGTATGTGTTTGTGGAATCTGCATAAACATGGACATTCTGATTTAGGATCAAAGTATAGTGCATATAAACAGAGTGTGTTAGAGGCAAAGTGCATCCATGCTTAAGGAGCCTCATTTAGGACTATGATAAATCCCCTCAGATGTGTAGACGGCATCCTATGTGTTCACAACTGCTGAATCCATGCAGGCTCAAAGAGCATCACTGGACTCAAGTAATGTGATTTTGCTGAATATTACTCAAAAGCCTTTAGCTTGTCTTTCTGAAACTCAGATCACAAAAAGGAGAAACCGCTATGTGTAGATGCAAAAGATAAATCCCCGGCCATCTGGAGTGAGTCCAGCAGTCATTTTCATGGTTCCTAAGAAGATATTCTCCTCACAAGACTTGCACTGTGATCATCACACCTTTCTCAATGGATTCCCATATCTCCATTTTTCTTTTGCTGTACTTGGTGCTTTCAAAATTATGAATGTTTGAGGGAAAAGAAATAAAAATATGAATAGTATAGCTGGGTTCCATAGCTCAACCTTTAATTTGGACTTTTGAGATAGAGATGATGAGATCTCAATCTGATGCCAGTCCTAGCATAAAAGATTATAAGACCCCAATTACTTCCAATGGCTGAGCACGTTGGTGCACATTTGTTATCCCAGCCACAGTGGAAGTACAACGGCTGGATAAAGTGAAGTATCTCCAGCAACCCAGGCAAGCACAAGCAGGATGGCAACCCAGGCCAGCACAAGCAGGATGGCAACCCAGGACAGCAGGGGAAATAATACCTCAAAAATAAACTGCGCATTGGTGGCTCAAACCTGGAAGTAGCTACTCAGAAAGCTCAGATATGAGTATCATGGTTCAAATCCAGCCCATGGAAGAAAGGCTGTGAAACTCTTATCTCCAATAATCCACCAGAAAATCAAAAGCGGCGCTGTGGCTCAAGTGGTAGAGCGCTTGCCTTGAGTTGAAGAGCTGAAGGACATTCAGGCACAGAGTTTAAGCCCCTGGACAGACAAAAAATACCTCAAAAATAAACAACACAAAAAGGGCTAGTGGTTCAAGTGGTAGAGTATTGTATTGCAAGAGTTAAGTTTAGTTACTGAGTTCAATCATTAGCTCTGCTATGTATGTATGTATGTATGCATGTATGTATGCATATATATGTGTACTGTATCAAAATAAAGATTTCCATGAGAGACAAAATTAAGACATCAGAAGAAAAAGCAAAGGGCCTAACTTCATTCATAGATCCTGCATCTATAAAGCACATACTGTATACAAGTCAAAGAATTACCCTCAGTAGTTGAATAAATCATATTCCCTGAGTAATTGCGAAACACATGTGGAGACAGAAATGACAATTTCATTGTAGGAGTATTTAACTATAATTTTTCTTCCTAGTTTTTGCAAATTACATAGTGCCCTAACAACCTACAGGAAAGAACTTTAGTCTATTAGGGTACACTCAAACACGTAGAAGTAGAGTTGGAGCAGTGGTGAGGTTCAGAAAGCAGTGGGTCTGTGATATGTCCTGCAGCCCTGTGCCATGGGGAACCATTGTCTTATCATGAAACGACATCATGAATAAACAAATTTCCCTCTATTGTCTTTATAAGACAAAGGGTTCTCTGAATTTCTATGGGAACATAGTGGTGACAGGTGCATGAGTGAGTCCAATCTAAGGAAAATTACTTGGGCCAAATGTCAAATGATGTGTGCTAATCTAGAAACAGAGTACATGTCCCCAACCAAATCTGTGACATAAACTTTAACTCAATTTAGAGAATCTGGAAATCAATCTATTTTTGACAAATAAGGATTAAGAGAAGTCTGGAACTGGGCTTTGAAAACAGTGCACTTAGAGTTCTAGAGTGGATGAGTATTAGGAGTAGATCCAAAGGGAGCAGAAACTTACCCTCTTATGTTTCCTTCCTGTGCCTGCTTCAACTTTAGGTATATGAACTGTGGCAGGTAAGCTGAGAATCAGAATCCGAGGGCCTTTCTGTACGACAGGTAGATCTTCTACCAAACCTGTCATATCATCAAGGCAGGATGTGAGGTGCTTGTCTCGTATGGGGATGAGTATTGACAGCAACTGGGCAGTAAGTGGAAGAAAGAGCTCACAGCAGAAACAGATGGACCTCACTATGGTTCCTTAAAAAGGAAGAAAAGAAAAAAAAATTCTCTTTAGGAATTTTCGAATATCAACTCTTAGGTAGAACAAAAGGCAATTTAACGTGAGAAAAATTTCAAGTTAAGTACTTCTGAATTGAAAGATGCAGTTTGTGATACTTTATTAGGAAAATTTCCTTATTTTTAACTATTTGTCCTGATTTTACATTTTAAGAACTTCATATGTTTGAATGCAATACAAAATACTGTGCTAAAAGGCTTAGAGGCCAAACAAAGAACCTACCAGCTCTCTTTCAAGGAACCAGTTACTTCTGGCCATTGCAGTTTTTTCTTAATTCCCTCCATATTCGCAAATATTATGCATATGTCATTGTTCATTCATTACATAGTCTACATATTCTGTGAATATATTACTGGGAAGAAAATCAGTTAGAATGAGAGTTCCCATAGAGACTTATGTCTTTGACAAAAATGAATCCATCTTTTCTCAGGGCGTTTTGCTCTAGCCATGGTCCTCAATTCTTGGTTCCATGGCTGCAACTAGGCCTTACTTTTCTTCCTCACTAGAAACAACTAAAAAGTTTTTAGTAAGGATGTTCTTTCAGTAGAAAGGCCTGAGATGGAGAGAGGAAACAGCCCTGTGAATACCTCTGAGATGGCCTGTCATCAGCGTGGAGAAGTTGACTCCTGTAGTTGGACGTGTCAGTGAGAGGACAAATAAGTTGGCAGTGATTTCAGAAACTCTAAGGAAAATATCTGCTACTGGAAAAAGAGTGTCAGTTCATGTTCTAAGAAAATGTAACAGTAAAAATAACTAAGAAATCAGACAGCCCTGATCTGTCCAGGAATCTCAGACTGCCCTGACCGATTATCTCCCAACTCTATCAGGAAGCAATGTAGGTCGGGAAATAATCCAGGAATAGCGCCCTCAGCATTCCTGTGATTGGCCCCACCTACCCCAACTTATAATATGCTTGCTATGTATGATTTAACCTATCCTGCAACTGCTAAGTTAGAAAGTCCCTGCCCTTACTGGAAATGATCATTCCCCAACCAATAAACTTAAGACTAGATTTACTCCGAACCACCGACCTATCACAAAATCAGTGTTGTAATGATCCTTCCACCTGCTTCATACACAATAAAAAAAACATGCTGAACAAGAGATTGGGGCTCACAATTTCTGACCTGCTGTGTCAGGGAAGATTTGTGAGTCCAGCTCGAGCCATAATAAACAACCCTCCTGCATTTACATTGGCAACGGCTCTCTGCTGGCCTTTGGAGGGGTCTGTGTCCTGGTACATCAGCAGGAAGCAGGAGGACAGCGAGAGTCCAGAAGACAGGAGAGGCACAGGAATGAATGCACCTTTCCGTGGGGATGCCTGGGCCATGCTTATGAAGTTCCTAACATGCACGTGTTGGCCACCACGCAAGTCCCTGGAAGTCCCACTGGTCTGGGGCACACTGCCTGTTCTAGATCTACAGTCCGAACTTCCCCGGTGGCCCTGGACCTGGCTGGGCTGGAGCTGCACCCACCAGCCATGCTTCCTCCACCCTGTTGCGCATAGCCTCCCAGCCACTGCCTGGTCTTCAGCATCTATGCCAGTCTGGCTCTCTGGGGCAGGCTGAGGCTGAGGTGACCATTCCGGGTGCCCGTTCAAGTCAAGTGAGGCCAAAGCTGTGGTGGAGCCAGTCCTCACACACTTCCAGGTATGTCCAGAAAGGATTGAACGCCACTGGCCCAGTGCTGCCGTCCTCTCCATCCCCAGAGTTTACCTCCATGTCCCCACCTTTGTTGTTGAAATTGTTCAGCCACTGTGATCTTAATTTTCATTGTCCTCCTTTGCAGTACTTGAGACTCCTTCCTCTTCTCACCAGGCCACCAGGCCCCATGGGATCCGCCCCAACAACCCCTCCTCACAGACACTCTCCACAATCAGGCAGCCTTTGGGCACGCTGCTTTCTGAGCCTCTGGCTTCCTGCCTCTTTCCTCGCTTCACCAGCTTCTGCCAAGGCCTCCTCTCCCCTCCACACTGCACCAAACCCCAACCCCAGTGTGGCCTCCCATGTGGCCTACACTCATCTCCCTACCATGCCCAATCCAACCCCAGTGTGGCCACTGCACTGGAGAAGACAACTAAGGTCCAGCAGCAGCAAAGATGCCACAGTGTACAGCTGGCTGAGAACGGGAGGCAGCATAGGTATCTCTGATCATCTTCTCTTCACTTACTCAGGTATTAATTGAATTTAGTATTTAATTTTTGGTACACAAAATCTCATAAGTATCTTCTTATTAAGCCTTTGCAGAATAGCTGGTAGAAATGCAGTCCCAAAATTCCGATTGTGTGTTGTTTAATTTTTTTTGAGATTCAGAGATGTTTTAAGTAGTTATAATCATCATGAATTCTCATTTTCATAGCAGAGCGCTATTCGGAAAATAATTATTTATGCATCTATTATCAATTATTTACATGACTTGAAACTTAAAGTTTCAAATATTACAAGAAGATCTTTGATTCATGTTGAGTCTATGTGAGTAGGTTGAGCTGTTGCATACATTCATTGTGTGTGTGTGTGCGTGTGTGTGTGTGTGTGTGTGTGTAGGGGGTGTATATGTATTAATGAAATCAGGGATAAGGATGAGCACTGGTCTGAACTTGTTTCCTTTTTCTGAGATATATGGTATTTCTGTGTTTGTGGTAGGCTCTGACTGCTTGCCTTTGCCGGATGTGCACTTTGCAGTTTTTTTTTCAAATAAGCTTCTTATTTCTTATTGAGCAGATAGGGCTCTGATATTGCTTTGCCTTTAATCTGCCAGCTAGGATCTTATTTTCCTCTTTAAAAATTAACATACAATATAAATTTTATCCCCTGTCTGATTTTCCCTTTAATTTACATTTTGAAATAAGTAGTATAAGAAGTTTGAGCTCTGTATTCATGAAGTTTGAATTTTCTGTTTAATGTAATAACTGCACACATTTGTTAGCACAAAGATCTTAAATTTCTTTTGTAGTTTTAGTTTAAAATACCCTCCTCCATGTTTTTAGCATGGGAAGACAAACAATTCCTAGTAAAAATGCTAACAATTTATCCTTTAACTATCAGATAATTCATAATTAATGTCTAGTGGCAAATGAATACATTTGCTGAATAAATTTCCTTGATAGACCCGTGCACAAAAATACCCCTCATAGGTGCTGAGAAGGTAGATCAGTGGTAGACAGATTACCTTGCATGCATGAGGCCCTGGGTTTGATTCCTCCTCACCAGGTAAGCAGAAAAAGCCAGAAGTGGTACTGTGGCTTGAGTGGTAGAGTACTAGTCTTGAGCTGAAGAGCTGAGGGCAGCGACCAGGCCCAGAGTTCACCACCAGCGACAAAAATAAATAAATAAACAAATAAATATATAAATGAATAAAAAAATAAAACAAACTCATACACAAGTAAATTAATTTCAAAGGTTGATTACTATTTTAGTTAGGGGCAGGGTGCCAAGATATAGCAGACCTCTGTCCCAAAGCTTCAAGAAGGATTTCAACAGTTGACAAATATTGAAAACAAAAAGTAAAAAATATAGCTCTGCTAATAACATATAGAATCTCCATTCAAACAGAAAGAAGTATTATGAATGAAATACTTTTTATAACATTTGTTAAGAGATTTTGGCTCTATATTAATTATCATATCAATTGACCTTTGAAAACTCTATAGGTGGGCCTGTATCTCAAGGGCCTCTAACTAAAACTGGAGGAGAGAATCATCAACCTGGACTTTTAAAAATTTTTATTGTTAATGTAGTGGACATGCGGGTCACCATTTTGTAATTTAGATAATGAGTTCATTTCATGTTCCATAATCTCATCACTTCTTTACTCTCTCTCTGTTTTTCCCTCCTTTCCCTGCCCACAAGTGGTATAGTTGATTGTCAACATAATATCTACAGTGTATCACTGCGGCATTTGTTTCCTCGTTCTCCTTGAATTTCTGTGGCTCCCTCACTGCCCAGAAATGGATAAACAAAAAAAGAAAAATCCATCGTTTCCAATTCCTTTAATTCATTTCAATATAAATATCAGTAGTTTTATGAGATTGTCAGGCTCTGTCTGCACATCCCGAACACTTATACTTCCTATTCCCAGTCATAACTCCCACCAGATTCTAAGATCCCCAAAATAATTCTGTTCACTTTCCACACAAGAAGAAGCTGAGATTCAGAAAGATTAAGTAACTTACTGGAAATACTGGGCTGAGCATAGTGGCTCACTCCTATAGCCTTACCTACTCCAGAGAGTGAGATCTGAAGATCATAATTTGAAACCAACCAAGGTTGACATATACCTTACATGTTTATCTCATTAACCAGCAGAAGTCAAGAAATTGTGTGATTCAAGTGGTACAGCTAGAATGCCACCAGATTTGAATGGGAAACCTAAAGATAGTGCCAATAGGATGATTTTTAAGAACCAATGCTGCCCCATACAAAAATCTGAGACACCACACACACACCTTTAAAAAGATGTTAGTACTGAAACCCAAATAGTTTTTTTAATTTTTATGTTTAGTTATTACCTTTATTGAGATATGACTTGATAGTCTTTGCTGAAGAGCCACAATTTAGAACTTTGTTGTAATTATATCCATGTCTGTGCCAGAGAAACATTCTCCTAATTGTCTTCCCCCGTTTCTAGCAACAATAAGTTGTCTCGTCTTGGCCCAGTTTCAAGTTCATTGTTCTAGTAGATCACAACCATCCTAATAACAAGGGTTATAGGTGGTAACTACCGTACTGGACAATACCTGCCTTGGGAAAATTGTTCAAATTTTTCCATTCAGTGGAGGTTGTTAGGATACACCCATGATTACTTTGTGCTCAGTATTGGGAACTTTTTAGGTCCAGGAATTCAGGGCAAGCACTGTGTGCTATTTCATACTTGTTAACTTTAATTTCAGCTTCCTATTATCTACTTTAAGCATTGTGTGAAGAGAAAAATTGCCCCTAGGAGACAGAAACACAGTACTAACTGTTGTTCTCAAAACACAAGAGGAGGGAAAGAAGTTCTGAAAGAGGCATATAGCTTAGACAATGAGTTCTTAGAAACTTGGGCTGCCTGTTAATCTTAACTTCAACATAGAAAGTCAGAGCCTGCAATGGCTTGTAAGCTCCATTTATATTCCTGAGCATGCGGCTCCCTTCCCCTCAGCCCTTCTGATCCTTTACATCAGGGTTTCTTAGTGTGTCTTAATGTGTTCCTGTTAGTTCAGTGCACAGGTTAAAAAATTAAGCATGCCCAACCATGGGTTTCCATTGCCCTAGTAGATGTTTTGCATTTTAGGACATTCCTTCCAGGGAACTCTCTTCTTGGGCCCTCATGTGCATATGATCACAGAAGCGAATGTCTCACAAACCATGGAACGCAGTTGTTCAATGATGTTAACTCACACAGAGGCTCAGCCAGGTTGGTTTAGGAGCCTTTGTGAGAGGCCTTGGACTAGGCACTGTGGCAACATTGACAGTAATTCCTCAGAGCAATACCACTGATTAGAGGGCTATGGAGAGGTAAAAGGAGAGTGAATTTAACCAAGTTCTTATCCCAGAGAGAGAGAAATAGATTAGACAGAATGATAGGAGAATGATTTAAAAGAAAAGAAGAAAAATGGAAATAAAAATTTAAATTTAAACAGTGAAACACTTAAAAATTATGTAAGTTTAAAGAAATGGTATTGAGAGAAGGATAGAATCAGAGGAGGTGAGGGATAGGAGACATGAAAAACTAAAAAATAAAAGTGCTTAAAATTAGTTATTAAAAAATTAAGGCTGGGAAAGTGGCTCAGTGGTAGAGTGCTTGCCTTGCGTGCATGAGGCTCTGGGTTCGATTCCTCAGCACCACATAAGCAGAAAAAGCTGGAAGTAGCACTGTGGCTCAAAGTGGTAGAGCACTAGTCTTGAGGTGAAGAGCTGAGGGACAGTGCCCAGGCCCAGAGTTCAGGCCCCATGCCCAGCAAAAAACAAACAGACAAACAGGAAATTATATAGGTATAAAGATATAATATTGCTACTAAAGAATTATGCCTAAGAGCTTATGAATTGAGTAATAAATTTCTGGATTAAGTGTATATACCATGGGGTATAAGGTCTAATAATTGATGATGGGTATATATATGGGGATGAGCAGAATATCAATTAAGTCACTCAAAAAAGAAAGAAAGAGTAAAAAACAGAAAATAAAAAAGTACCAAAAGATCAGAAGATATAAAAAAAAGCACACACACACATACACCTAAAATAAAAATTATGAGAGGAAAAGAAAGATTAATAGAAAACAATTTTTAAAAAGGTACAAAAAGAGTTATTTTTTGGACAGGGGATGGGAAGATCCTTTATCTCCACTGTGTCCATAACCAGTCTCTTGGTGCAGTCTCAGGTCTGCTTGTGGTGTTTGGTTTTCCTGTGGCTTGATTGGATTCTTAAGTCAGTTTGTTTGAGCAGGCAGAAAAATGCTGTGATTTACCCAGGATTTTGTGATCCTCTTTCCAGGCTAGTTCAATGGGAGGGAGATCTGCTTTGAGTATCACAAAACAGGGAGATGGCTGTTTCCTCTAGTTTCGAGATGCTGTGATGAGGATAGGTTCTGGGTAGGGTTGAGGTTTTTCAGCAAACTAGCTTTTCCCTGAGGGGCTAGCTCCAGAGACACTCCAAGAGCCCAGCCTGGATCCATTCTCAGGGTTTGTGTTTACTGAATTTTAGTTGATTTTCTAGGCTGCTGTAGGGAGGGGCAGCCTCTGGTTCTGTTTACACAGTGAAGAAAGTCTCTCCTAAGGTGGGAGGCGGATCTTCCTCTGTCTGGGCTGGGTGATTTTCCCCTGGGTGGAGCTGAGCCTGGCAGGTTAGGTCAGGTTCTTGTGACCTGCTAAATGACTCTTTTCTTTTCTTCCAAGGCCTGAGTTGTAGCTAGTTGCTCAGAGGGGCCTTTGTCAGTATGGAAGATGGAGATCTCTGGTGGTTGGGGAGGGATGGCTTTCCCTCCTCTGCTCCCTGAGAAGGAGTGAGGATGTCAGGTTTCTACTCATTCCAGAGTGTTGTTTCCTGAGTTGTCTCTGGTGTGTGATCTGCAGGATGAAGATATCTGCTCTTTGTCAGTTCTTGCTGGTGATGAGTAGAATCTGCTCACCCTCTGTGTCTGGTGCTGTTTCTCTCTGTTATAGGTATGGCCACTACGGCCACTGTCACTGCCGCCACATCCGTTGCAGCCTTGGCTACCGGCAAGAGCTCAGTTTTGCCTCCTTGTGTGTATTTTCCCTCTCTGGCCAAACTCTCTGTACCTGATGGCACACTTGGGGTGATTCTGTAGCCTAGAACTGTTCACTAAACAGTGTTTTGGAACACTAAAACTGCTTTCTATGCTGGAGCTTGTTTAGCCTCCAGCTTCTCCTTTGCCATCTGCCTCTGAACATCGCTAATGAGATTCTTATCTCCAATTAGCAATCAGAAAACTAGAAGTGGACTCTGGTGGAGTGCTTCACTTCAGTTGAAGAGCTCAGGGACAGCACCGAGAGTTCAAGTCCCATGACTGATAAAAAATAGAAAGAAAGAAAACAAGTGAGTGCCCAGAGCCAGTGGCTCATACCTGTAAGTCTAGTTAGTCAGAAGGCTGAGATCTAAGGATCAAGGTTCAACACCAGCTTGGTCAGGAAAATCTATGAGATTCTTATTTTCATTTAACCACTGAAACCCATAAGTGACCATGTAAATCAAAGTGGTAGAGCACTAGCTTTGAGCACAAAAGTTCAGGGGCAAGATCCAGGACCTGAGTTCAAGCCCCACAACTGACAGAAAAAAAAGAAAAAGGAATGAGAAGCTACCTTAATGAAATAACTAGACAAGTACAATATACAGAATAATTCCTCCCTTCCTTCTTTTCTTCCTTCCATATGTTCACATCCTTCCCTCGGTTTTATCCTAGAACTTAAACTCAGGGCCTCATGTACTTTAGGTAGGTGCTCTACCAGTTCAGCCATACACCTGGTTTTTTTGCATTAGTCATTTTTGTTTTTGTTGGTCATGTGTCTTAAACTCTGTGCCTGGGTGCTGTCCCTGAGCTCTTCAGCTCAAGGCTAATGCTTTACTGCTTGAGCCACAGCACCACTTCTGGTTTTCTAATTGTTTATTGGAGATGAGTCTCACGGACTTTCCTGCCTGGGATGGCTTTGAACTGTGATCTACAGATCTCAGCCTCGTGAGTAGCTAAGACTACAGGCATGAGTCACCTGCACCCAGCTCTGCTTGAGACATTTTTGTGGTATGGTTTTATGTTTATGACCAGACCATCATGGACCACAATCCTTCTTTTTACCCTTTCTGAGTAGATGAAATAGAAAGCACAATGCATTGGTTTCAGATATTGATTGAGATCCAATATTGTGAATGTTTTGCCTGGGCTAGCATCAAATCATAGTCCTCTCTGCATTAGTCAACACACAGCAGATAGCATTACAAATGTGAGCTCCCATGCTTGGCTCAAATTTCTGACGACTAAAACATATGAATAAAATTTTAATAATTTCAAATGATGAATTTGGGGACAATGGGTGCTCTTACTTGCCTAGTTTCAAATTTCACCAAAAGTCTCAAATATTAACTTTTGATTTCCTGGAGTAAATCAAATAAGAAGATAAACTTTTATTTTATTTTATTTTTTCTTTTTTTGGGTCCGGTCGTGGGGCCTGAACTCTGGGCCTGGGTGCTGTCCCTCAGCTCTTCAGCTCAAGTCTAGTGCTCTCTACCACTTGAGCCACAGCACCACTTCTGGATTTTTTCTTTTTGCTTATGTGGTGCTGAGGAATTGAACCCAGGGCCTCAGGCATGCAAGGCAAGCACTCTACCACTGAGCTACCTTCCCAGCCCAAACTTTTAAAAGCAATTAACTAAAGAAAAAAGTTAAACAGAAAACATCCTTACCATTACAACTTTGGATTTAACACCTTGTCAAACATTGCTTATATCATAGTTGTTTTTTTCTGGGCAGTATATTCCATACACGAATCACGCCACCACCAAAGTCGAGGGCTAAACAGCCTATTGGCTGTAGGTACACATACAAGGGAAGGCATGGCCCAGCAGCATTGTAGGTGGTAATGTCCCAACATAGGACTTGAAGGGTTAGGGCAGCTTAAATAGAGCTTTTTCCTTAGGAATAATACTCTATTAAGCCACACCTCTTTTTCTGGGTTTATCACTGATTAATTGGAGACAAGTCTCATGGACTTTCCTGCTTGGGCTGGCCTGAAATCATGCTTCTCAGATCTCAGCCTCCTAAGCTGTGAGGATTATAGGCATGAGCCACCAATGTCTAAATCAATTATTCCTTTAACAAAAATCAAAATGGCTACAGTATGGTTTAACAGAGAGCTTGAATCCTTATCAGTTTTGCTCCTGACCTGCTATTCTAATAGGACCCCACAAAATTCACATTCAATTCTCCACTGAAGTAGAGGGTTTCCATTGCATGCTCTGCAGCATCATAAATCACTTGCTGGTGAGGACAAATACCTCTTTTCCATAGGAAATGCTCAATAAATTCTGATTATTGAATAATCATAAACCTAGGAGATGGAAAATACCACTATCCAATCACATATTTTTTTTGTTCATTGTGGTACTTGAACTCAGGGTCTGGGTACAGTCCCTGATCCATTTTCTAGCACTCTACCACTTGAGCCACAACCCCACTTCTGTGTTGATTTTTTGTTGTTATTGTTCATGGGGCCTGATATCTGGGTCTGGGCGCTGTCTCTCAGCTCTTCAGCTTATAGCTAGCACTCTACCAATTGAGCCTTAGCACCACTTCCAGCTTTTTCTGCTTATGTGGTGCTGAGGAATTGAACTCAGGGCCTCATGCTTGCAAAGCAAGCACTCTACCACTGAGCCAACTTCTTAGCCCCCCACTTCCGGTTTTTGAGTGATTCACTGGACCTAAGTATCTCATAGGGACTTTTCTGCCCGGGCTGGGTTTAAAACATAATCTTTCCATCTCAACTTCCTGAGTAAGATTATAGGCATGAGCCATCTGTCCATGGCTCCATCCACATTTTTGTACAAGTGAATAAAGCTCAGTGATAAAGTGTCTTCCTCTTTAACCAAAAGCAGGTAAATAACCAAAATTGAATTTGAAATTCAGTTGAATCTGAGTCTATATTCTTAACAACTAGGTTGTAAGTTATTTGATCTTTGCACAGGTTTGTTAGTAGATACAGCACAAATGTCATGAATTTTCTATTTCAAATGGCCCATGACACAAAGTTGGGTGTAGTATGGTAAGCCTGTAATTCCATCACTTGGGAGGCTTAAGCAGAAGCCTGGTAAGTTCAAGACCATTTTGGCTATGTAGTAAGATGCCATCTCAGAAGGGCAGAAAGTAAATGGCTCCTGAATATATAAGCCTTGGCAGTTACTTTCCTATCTTCTGTGTCTACAATGAGAAGCTTAAGACTCTCCAAGGCCAAACAGAAAGCATGACCCAAAAGACTAACCCAAAACACCTGGATACCAGTTGTGTCGACTCATTCTTGGGCCAATAAAGTGTCACCCAAAGGCACTATTGAATAGTTGGGTCTATGTCCCTCTTCTTCTCTCCAGAAGAGCCATTTCAAAATCATCATTCCTAGAAATGAGAAGACAGCAGTGATAGTAGGATTTCCATTCCAGCATATTTACAGGTCAGTGAGCACTTAGACATTGGCAACTATAATATTAAGTGACTAGCAAGTGGCGCACAGTACCTGAAGAAACTCATAGTTCATAGTATATGTTCTGTGAATTAGAACTAATTAAGTTTGCTACCATAGCTACAGCAGATGCAGTACCAGTTTGGGGATGGCAGCAGCATCCTTAGCTCCAGCCCCTTGACCTCTGGAGTGCATCATGAAACCCAGCCACCCTTCACAAAGGCTGAGAGAGAAGGGGGCCACCATAGAATGCTAGGCTCTTATGGTATGTCATGAGACCATCACCTCACTTCTGTTTCCTGGCTGGATAAGTTGGGGCTGCATGCCTGTGTCACTTCACTCCTGATTCTGGTCTGGGTGGGTAGGTGCCGTGTGCCTGTACCACCTCACTCTCGCTTCTGGTCTGGCTGCTTGGGGGCCCGTGCCCGTGTCACCTCACTCCTACTTCCAGTCTAGGTGAGTGGGGGGTAGTGTGCTTGTGTCACCACACTCCTGCTTCTGGTGTGCATGAGTAGGGGAGTAGGGATCATGGTGCCTGTGTCACCTCACTGCTGATTCTGGTCTGGGTGGATAGGAGCCATGTGCTTGCACCACCTCACTGCTGCTTCCTGGCTGGATGAGTCTGGGCTAATGCCCTTTTCACCTCACTCCCGCTTCATTTCTGGGTGAGTGGGGGCCATGTACCTATGTTTCCTCACTCCTGCTTCAGGTCTGAGTGAGTGGGGGTTGTGTGCCTGTGTTACCATACTCCTGCTTTTGGTCTAGGTGAATAGGGGAGTAGGGGCCATGTGTCTGCACCACCTAACTCGTACTTCCAGTCTGGGTCAGTCCGATTAGCTCTGAAGTAATTACTCTCTCCAGATGCTGTTTACCATCATGGACTGCAGCCCATGCCAGAGGTTAGACTTTTCCAATTCTCATAGCAAAGCATGACATTAAGGGATTAAGATGGCACCATGCTAGGTTTAAGAACTATGTTATAAAATTGTGCATGTGTGTGCGCATGTGCACTGGTCTTGGGCCTTGAACTCAGGGTCTGAAGTGAATCTGAGATATTTGATTAAGGTAGAGCTCTACTGCTTGAGCCACAGCTCAACATATTGCATTTTTGTGGTTAATTGGGAATAAAATTCTCCCAGATTTTCCTGTCTGGACTAGCTTTGAACATTATCCTCGGATCTCAGACTTTTCAGTAGCTAGGATTTACAGGTGTGAACTATGGGCGCCTCTGCTTGATTGCCATCCAGAGAGAATTGTCCTTAGTAAGTGTTCTGGAGTAAAAAGATTTGAACTCTTCAAATGAGCAGTGGTGAAAATACTCAGGTTCTAGCCTGGCATTGGTGGATCAGGCCTCTAATTCTACAGATTCAGGAATGTGAAATCTGAGAATTGCAGTTTGAAATCAGTGTGTGGAGGACAGAGTCCTTGAGACTCTTTATCTCCAACGAACTACCACAAACCCGGAAAGTGGCACTGTAACTAAGTGGTAGAGCACCAACCTTGAACAAAAACGCTCAGGGACAGCACTTAGGCCGTGAGTTCAAGTCCAATGAGCACAAAAACGAAACAAATCAAGAAAAAAACCTGGGTTCTTCAGTAAGAGTTTTTCATTATAAATATCACTTTCCCATTATATTAAGCTCTGTCATAGGTACATGAATTTTAGGGTATTAAGAAACTTAGCTAAAAATATAGGCAGCATTGTGTGTATGTGTGTGTGTGTGTGTGTGTGTGTGTGTGTTTGCCAGTCCTGAGGCTTGAACCTGGGTCCTTAATCTCTTGATTGGATTTTTTTCCATTAAGGCTGGTACTCTGCCACATGGTCCACAGCTCTACTCCCAGATCTTTTTAATTCTTATTTGGAGATAACAGTTTTACACACTTTTCTGCCTGTGGAGGCCGATTCTGGAATGTGATTATTTGAATCCTCCTATAAAATATGTGTGTGCATATAGCTCTACTATAAGGCTGACTTACGTTTCTTCAGGTGTATATGTAGGATTAATAGGCATTCTGCTTTGCATTTCCTTGATTATTAAAGATGTTGAATATTTTCATGTATTCCTTAGACACCTATATCTGTTTTGGGGAATGATCTAATCAATTCACTTGCCTATTTATTGATAAGATTGTTCTTAGGTTGTTTCATTTTTTTGAGTCTATACATCTAGATTTTAGGATTTCTTCTGTTACTCAAAAGGCAGGAGTTTAGGCTTATTTTACTTAATCTTAGCAAAGATGACTTGTGAGCTTCAAATTATTTAATAGATGATTGATTAAAAATGATCAGAAGGATGTGGCTTGCACAGGAGAGTGCCTGCCAACAACTACAAGTTCTGAACTCAGACTTCAAGGTCTATAAAAAAAGAGATATATTTTATTATTTTAAAACAATAAAATTTAATCAGTTATATACTCTCAAAATATGTAATTCTAAATATTTCATTATTATTCATGGTAAAACTATTGCAAATTTTAGCATAAGCTAACAATTTTAGTTTCTATTTTTTCCTTGGTAATCATTCAAGCCAACAAAACTGATAAAATACAGCTTTGGCCAGGTGGTGGTGGCTCATGTCTGTATTTCTAGCTACTCAGGAGGCTGACATCTGAGGATTGCAGTTCAAAGTCAGCCTGAGCAGCAAACTCTGTGAGGCTTATCTCTAAATAACCACCAGAAAAATAGAAGTAGTGCTGTGGCTCAAGTGGTAGAGTGCTTTCCTTGAGCTGAGTAGCTGAGGGACTTCCCCCAGGCCACAAGATCAAGCCCCATGACCAACCAAAAACAAAACAATACAAAACAAAAATCCAACTTTATAGGAAGAGGAAGAATCTCCAAGTTTTTATTCAAGATTTTTTAATGCTTGTGGCAAATGATTTATCCAGTAGAAAGTGGACAGCTTATATCTGAAATTGTGATAAAATTGTTACTATGTGGTTGATTTTCTCCCATTTATAATTTCATTCATCTAACATTGTTGAAGATGAAAAATCCATCAAGGACATGACATACTATTTGGCAAAACTGGTAAGTTGAAATGACTATTTTTTTCCCAAGTTTGGCAAAGTAACTGTGGTTTTCCTTCCCTCCCCAGGATTTGAACAATGAAAAAAATTTTCCCAAAAGTGAGGAAGACAGCTCATATTCAAATAATTTGAAGATAATGAAAAGAATGTTTAAGACAAATAATATATTTAATTTTGAACCTTCCTCTCAAGAAACTTCCAATAAACTTAGCAAAAATTGGTTATAGGTATATATATCAAAGAGCTCACTGCAGGTGCCTCATACCTATAATTTGTTACTCAGAAGGATGAGATCTGGGATTGAGATTGGAGCCAGCATGGAAAAGCAATAATTGCATGGATGATGTCCCCTGCTGTTAGATCATATGTGCCTTCCTCCCATCCTCAATGTGAAGCTGTCTCCCCACATTACCATCCTCCTGAAATATTGACATTATCATTGTAATTTCTGGTTTTCTCCTTCAGCATGAAAGGTTCATGGAGCAGGCCACTTGCAGCTGTATTCACATCTGTTTCTCCAGTTGCCTACAACATTGCTTGGTCCTTAGTGCTTAGTAGCCTTGTGTAGATGAAACTGCCCTGCTCATGTAATCTCAGAATTCAGTCAGGAAAGCTCATCAAGCTGTGATCTTGTGGTTAATAGTTAATTCTTCTAATTATTTTTTTCTTCTTTGTGTATCTAAAGTCCATGTAAGGGTGAGATCAGTGGCTGACACCTATCTGTTGTAATGGCAAAGTTGACTGTGACATCATAGAAGTTTATTGTGAAGCTGCATGAAGACTCATCTACCAAAGCACTGCAAATCGTAGCCTTCCACATCCAGGGGTAGATTTAACAGCTCTGCAATCAAACCATCATTCGCTCTCTGCTGGATTCAGACTCAGCCTCCTATTTAAAATAAAGAAAAATTCAAGACATGTTTTTTATGTCACTGAATTATGGAAATGTCCCTCCAAACAAAAAAATAAGAATGCCATTAGTGGAATGTAAATACAAGGCAAGGAATAAAACAAGCATAAAATTTCCTAGGGAAAAAATCAAAAGTTGCATCTGCTACAAAAGTTGGTCCTTAAAACTAGGACTGGATTCTGACACCAGTAATCCTAATATAATATAAGGTAATGAAAGTTTTATTTTTGTGCCAGTCCAGGGGTTTGAACTTGCACTCAGAGCTCTGAGTTCTCTTGCTCAAGGCCAACAATTTACTACTTGAGTCATAGCTCCACTTCTTGTATATTTGGTAGTGTAGTGGTAATAAGTATTTCCCACATTTTTCTGCCTGTGCTGGCTTCAAACTGTGATCCTCGATGTCAGCCTCCTGAGGAGGATTACAGGCATGAGCCACCAGTACCAAGCTAAAAGTTACTTTTGTGAAATATAAAAATAAGATATATAAAGCAACATAAACAAAAAAAACATTAGAACAACAAAACTGAAACAAGTTATATAAAAGATATAAAAAGACAAACACGAAGGCCCCGACTTCAAACTTCAGGAACAGCACAAAAGAAATAAAGAAGTGTAGAAGAAGAGAAGAAATAGTCAGTGACAGACTTTTAAATTAATCAATCACAAAATTTTGCAAAGTAGCAGGGTATAAAATTAACCCTCAAAAATCAATGGCTTTTCTGTACGCCAATAATGAGAAAAGTGTGGATGAAATTAGGAAAGCAACTCCATTTGTAATAGCCCCACAAAAAATAAAATACCTAGGAATTAACTTAACCAAAGAAGTGAAGGAACTCTATGATGAAAACTTTAAAATCTTGAAAAAGGAAATCAAAACATAACTTAGAAAATGGCAAAACCTCCCATGATCCTGGACTGGAAAGATTAAAATCCTGAAAATGGCAATACTTCCCAGGGCTATCTACAAATTCAATGCGATACCTATCAAAATTCCAACGTCATTCTTCAAGGAAATATAAGAGGAAATCCAAAAATTCATATGGAACAATAAAAGACCCCCAATATCAAAAATGCTCCTCAACTGAAAGAACACTGCTGGAGGAATATCAATACCAAATTTCAAACTCTACTATAAAGGCATAGTATTCAAAACAGCTTGGTACTGGCAAAAGAACAGACCTCAGGACCAATGGAATAGATTTGAAAACCCAGAAATGAACCTACAGACCTATAGCCAACTAATCTTCGATAAGGGAGCTAAAATAATAGAATGGAAGAAAGACAGCATCTTCAGTAATTGATGCTGGCAAAATAGGTTAACTGCTTGTAGAAAACTAAAGCTAGATCCTTATATATCACCCTGCACCAGAATCAACTCCAAATGGATCAAAGACCTCGGAGTCAAAGAGACACTCTGAAAACATTACAGGATGGAATAGATGAAACCCTAGATCTCCTTGGCTCAGGCCGAAATTTTCTGAATAGAGAGCCGGAAACACAACAAATCAAAGAAAGGTTGGACAAATGGGATTGCAAGGAGTTGCAGAGCTTCTGCATGGCAAAGGACATAGCTAGCAAGAATTATAGAAAGCTTACGGATTGGGAGAATTTCTTCACTAGCCATAGAACGGACAAGGGTCTCATATCTAAAATATACTTGGAACTCAAAAAATTAAATCCCCCAACAACAAATCCTCAAAGAAACAACTGCCCAATAAATAAGTGGGCTAAAGATTTAAAGAGAAACTTCTCTGAAGAAGAAAGAAGGATGGCCAATAGACACATGAAGAAATGCTCAACCTCCCTAACCATAAAAAAAATGCAAATCAAAACAACATTGAGAAACCACCTCACCCCAGTTAGAATGGCTATAATCAAGAACTCTAACTACAACAGATGCTGGAGGGGATGTGGACAGAAGGGAAACTTACTTCATTGTTGGTGGGAGTGTAAACTTGTTCAATCACTTTGGATATCAGTATGGATGTTCCTCAAAAGACTTCACATAGAGCTCCCCTATGACCTAGCAATCCCACTTTTGGGCATTTACCCAAATGTTTACAAACAAGACCACACTAAAGCTACCAGCACAACTATGTTTATTCCAGCGTTATTTATCATAGCTAAGATATGGAACCAACCCAGATGTCCCTCAGTGGATGAATGGATCAAGAAAATGTGGTATATATACACAATGGAATTCTATGCCTCCATCAGAAAGAATGACATTGCTCCAGTTGTTAGGAAATGGAAAGGCTTGGAAAAAATTTTATTAAGTGAAGTAAGCCAAGCCCAAAGCAACATAGGTCCCATGATTTCCCTTATTTGCAATATCTAGTATATGTATGAGTCAAGCAGAAAAGGTCAGATAATGTGATGTTATGAAAATGAACCCTTAGATATGTATTTTAATGTTTTTTTCTTTCATGCATTTGTTTCTAACCCATTTATAAGATTATTTCTTCGTTGCTTTGTATGTCCCTCCCCCACAGTATAACCCCTTCCTTCACTATATTTGATGTCGGTATAATTTGTGGAGGAGATGGGGAAAAACAAGTCGTTTAAGGATACAGGTGGACCCGTTGCAACTATGAGAAGTACAAGTTGTCATGTCGAAAACGAACTTTACAACTTCAGTACAAGGAGTAGGGGGGATTGGTTGCGGTGGCTGGGGGAGGCCAGGAATGTATGTGAAGGGTAAACAAAGGAGGAGGCTGCAATGCTTGACATCTTGCCAATGTAATTGTAACCCCTCTGTACAGTATGTTCACAAAAATTAAAATTAAAATTAAAAAAATAAATTAATCAATCATTGGTGGCTTACACATGTGGTATTAACTACATAGGAGGATAAAGTCAGAAAATAACAATTAAAGGTAAGCCGAAACAGAAAATTCCATTGGCCATTTTTCTGTGTGTGCTAGTCATGGGGGTTGAACTTGTTCTACTTTACTCTAGGCTGGAGTTTTATCAGTCTCATTAGTGGAATCACTACCAGCTAATTGGAGATAAAGAGTATCATGGAATTTCCTATGCAGTCTGGCTTCAAACTTTGATCCTCAGATTTCAGCTCCTTAAATCATTCTGTAATTTCCATTAGACTGCTATGTCCAATGATCCCCCCAAAAGAAGAAAGAAAACAGCTGGAGCTTGACGTGTGGCTCCAATGGCAGAAATAAGACAATGATTTCGGGGACATTACCAACACCTTTAGATCAATCTCCAGGAACAGTATACACAAGAATAAAATAAATAAGTGAAAAGAAAGGTGGAAGAAGAAAAGAGAGAACCAATTTCAGAGGTTAAAATGAGCAAAACTGAAATAGGTTACACTTGTTCTTGTAGTTACTCAAGGGTCTCACATCTGAGGATCAGTGTTCAAGGCCAGCCAAGGCAGGGGAGTCCATGGACTCAACTCTAATTAGGCAAATATGGTTTAAAAACAAAGCCCCGAATTGAGCTGTGGCTCACATATTAGAGGTCTAGCATTAAAAATATAGTGGGACTGAACTGGGAAGCTGACTCAGAGGTCGAGTGCTTGCCTTGCATGCATGATGCCCTGGGTTCAATTCCTCAGCAACACATAAGCAGAAAAATCCAGAAGTGGCACTGTAGCACAAATGGTAGGGCTCTAGCCTCAAGTTGAAGAGCTGAAGGACAGTGCCCAGGACCAGAGTTCAGGCCCCATCATGGGCAAAAAAATAGGTGGACCCATTGCAACAATGAGATGTACAAGATGTTATGTTTAAAAACAAATTTACAACATTGGCTCAGGAGGGTGGTTGTCAGGGCGATGGGGGTGTGGTAGGAAGATGGCTAGGGATGGGAAGGGGGAAACAAAGGGGGAGGCAACAATGCTTGATAAGAAATGTACTCATTACCTTGCTCTTGTAATTGTAAACCCTCTGTATGGCATTTCCACAATAAAAAGAAAAATAAATAAATGAAAAAATAGATGAGAAAAAAATTACTGGGACAATACATAGGCTCTGATTTATAGCCCCAAGCCCAGCATACATGTGGAAATAAAAAAGATAGAAATTAAAATATGTGTTGGAAAATCCAACTAAATTTTCAAAATGAGCATGAGTTTTTGTTTCATGTGTGTAATCCTAGATACAAAGATAGATAAAATCTAAGGGTTATGGCGTCTCATCATCAAATCACCAGCAAAACAAACAAACAAGAAAACAGAAGTGAAGCTGTGATTGGAGTTGTAAAGCACCAGTCTTGAGTGAGAAAGCTATGAAACAGTGCCCTGGCGCAGAGATCCAGCCTCAAGATCACAAAAATAGTCATAAGAAGAGAACCTGGTGCTGGTGACTCATGCCTGTAATTCTAAAACCTCAGGAGGCAGAAATATGGGAATCCAGTATAAAGGCCAATCCAAGCAGGATAGTCCAGAAGACAGTTGTTTGTGGGCCATCCTGGGGCTAGTACTGTACTACTCCGAGGTTTTTGGAAGTTAATTGGAGGTAAGGATTTTAGACTTTCCTGCTCAACATGGCTTTGAACCATGAAGGTCAGACCACAGCCTCCTGAAACAGTCCAGGAATTGCATGAGTTCCTGCTCCAGGAGCAGCACACCCAAAACAATGAAATTAATAAATGTAAAGAAGGGTAGAAGAAGAAAAGAACCAATAACCGAGGCTTCAATGAGCCAATCAGCCAATCATTGATGGCTCATAATAACTCTAATTCTAGTTACAAAGGAAGCTAAAATCTGAGGATAATATTTAAAGGCCAGACCAAGTAGGAAAGTTCATAAGACATGTGTGTGTGTGTGTGTGTGTGTGTGTGTGTGTGTGTGTGTGTGTGTGTGTGTATGTGTGTGTATGTCTGTGTGTGAGACCTGTTGCTTGAACTTGTACTGTTTTGCTTAAGGCTCTACTAATCTCAGCTTTTTAGTGGTTATAATTGGAGATATCATGGACTTTCCTACCCATGCTGG
>NW_024872332.1:0-29965 GCF_019054845.1 Dipodomys spectabilis | reverse complement strand
CTTATTCAGAACAATGAGTGTGCTGTCACAGAACAAATGTCCCCCAAGAGGTGCTGGACCCGGGGTCTTTCCTCTGCACACTGACTCTATTCCCCAAAACGACACACTACAGCATCGTGAAGTAGACATAGAGTGAATTCAGTTTCTTCTAATTTGGGTCTGGCCAGATAGGTGGCAGTGAGGATCAGAGGCTCGGGATAGTGCTGTGCAGTTGGACAATGAGATGCCTGCTCATCCACTTTCCTTTAACTATCTTAGCAGAGGGTAGTGGGGAAGGACTCACCGGACAGACTGACAATGAGTAACAATCACGGTCTACCCCAGGCACAGAGGGGCTTACCAAAGGGAGCTAGTTCCACAGTCCAAGCGAGAATGATCCTGTCACACAGCCTACCTCCAGAATGAGAGGGTTGCATTGGGTCCCAGCCACATGGGGACACTGAGCCAACTCCTCCATGACAAATTCAACAAGTTACTGAGATAGAGACAGAGACAGAGACAGAGAGAGAGACAGAGAGAGGGAGACAGAGAGAGTGAGAGAGAGAATTATACTTAAGTAGGCTTCCGGTGGCACAGGCCTACAATGGTAACTACGCATTGAGATATGAGGATCATGGTTCATAGCTGGCCCAGGCAGGAATGTCTGTAAGACCATTATCTCCAAAGAACCACCAGAAAACCAGAAGTGGTTTTATGGCTCAATTGGTTGAGCCCTAAACTTGATCTGAGCAGCTTGTGGACAGTGCCCAGGCCCAGAGTTCAAGCCCCATGACTGACAATAAGTGGACTTCCTACCACAAGAAATGGACTGAATAGCACCCATTGTCCTAGGGAGCATGGCCGAGAAGTCAGGCCAAGCTTCCTGTCACCTGGGGATCATGAGTAGGTCACCCAGCTTTTCCGTGCCTCATTTTCCACAGCTGCAAAGCTGAACAGTGAAGGATCCCCTTCCTCATGGGGATAGGGTAAGGATGAAAGAGAGCCATGTTTTGTTTCATAATCCCATACCTGTGGAATGATAAATAACAGGCCCCTTCTAAGTCCTTTCCAGGTATCTTCTTGTTATATGCTCACAGAATTGTCAAGAGACATATCTGATGATCATTGCCTCTATGCCTGGCTCTGCCCCAGAGTTCCCCTTGTATTGATCCCTTGTTTCCTCACAACTGTCCTGTGAGGAGACTGAGGACCAATGGTTCCAGGCCGAACCCCGAGCTTCAACTGTGGTCAAAAATCGGCTGCTGTGGACTAAGAGTTTGGGACAGTAATCTAAACTGATGACTGAACAGGGTGCTACATATCTACCATCCCAACTACAAAGGACCAGGCATGGTGACACCTGCCTGTCACAGGAGGACCATGATCCAGCCAAGCCTGAGCATATATGGAGTCTCTATCTCAGAAATGCCCAAGACAGAAAAGCTTGGCTCCCATGGAAGAAGACCTGATTGGAAAGTTTAAGCTCTTGATTTCAAACCCTAATATACCAAAAAGAATCTGAGGCCCGGTGCCAGAGGCTCATGCCTATAACCCTACCTACTCAGGAGGCTGAGATCTGAAGATCACTGGTCAAGATTTAAAGTAGGGTTGGCCTTGCCCATCAGACGTCAGGATGAGATGACCCAGAGTCTGACCCATGCCAATAAGGTCCATATTAACAGGGCCCACAGCCTTAATAAGTGCTGACCACACTCTCTGTCCCCTGGGGAGCCAACCCCTACAGGCCCCACCCCCAGGTCCTCCCGTGCTCCCTCTGCCACCAACCAGGTCCAAGTTAGTAGACAGTCCCGGGTATACAAAGATCCCTTGCTCTTATAATTTAAAGGTGCTGAGTCCCCTTCAAACGTCTCACCCTTCCAAGCCCCCAGACCTCAGCCACAAAGTCCATGCACCCCCCAAGACAGCGGTTAGAAGTTACAAAAGGGTCCAGCACTCCTTGTAACAACCAACTTCTATACACACGCACACACACACACACACACACACACACACACACACACACAGCCATCATGGATGGCTCCTGTCTGTCATCCTAGTTATTCAGGAGGCTGAAATCTGAGGATCATTGTTCAAAGCCAGCCACTCAGGAAAGTATGTGAGGCTCCTATCTACACTGAACCACCAAATAGCCACAGTTGGAGCTATGGTTCAAGTGTCAGAGCTCTAGCTTTGAGCAAGATATCTCAGGGACAGCACCTAGGCCTTGAGTTCAAGGCCCAGTTCTTCTACCTCCAAACACACACAGACACAGACACAGACAGTCCGACTAACACACAGTCACACACACACACACACACACACACACACACACACATACACACACACACAAATGATGGCCCAAGGATTCAGCAGTCCCTGAGAACAGAAACATGAACTCCCTCTATTAGGATCAGATTCCACGCCCTAGAAGGTGGCAGTACCGACATCAGACCCACAGTAGACAAAACATTGAGCATCACACATATCTGGAATGTCTCATAGACCATCATGGCATTTCCTATCATACGCACTGCTAAGTGGAAAACTTAGTCAACTCTTTTTTTGTTGTTGGTCAAGGGGTTTGAACTCAGGGTCAAGGTGCTGTCCCTCAGCAATTCAGCTGAAGGTGTTCACTCTCCCACTTGAGCCAAAGCAACACTACCTGTTCTCTAGTGGTCTATCATCAAATCTCACAGACTATTTTGCCCAAGCTGACTTGTAACCACGGTCCTCACATCTCAGCCTTCTGAGTACCTAGGATGAGAGTTGTGAGCCACGTGTGGCTTCCTGCTTCAGCCACCTTCATATACACAGAGGAAACCCATGTCGTTAGGCCACAAACTTTTTGCAAACCTTCACTTCAGATTTTGATACCCAGCATCCAAATCTATCCTTCAATGGAGAAAATAAAGACACAACAATCACACCTGCACCCCGTCGCCCACTCCCTGCTTGTTACAGGACACTTCCTCTTAAAGCTGTGGCTTCAAACTGGAGCAAATTTGGGGAGTTCTTACAAATATCTGTACAGTGAGGCCAGCACTTGGTCTCCCAAACACAGCACCCCCCCCCACACCCCCACACCTCCACCATCATTTGCAGGCAAAGATGTCTTACTTTCTTTCTTTTTTATGTTGTGGGGCTTGAACTCTGGGCCTGGGTGCCGTCGCTGAGCTTTTCAGCTTAAGGCAAGCACTCAATTGCTTGAGCCACAGCACAGCTTCTGGTTTTCTGGCAATTCCTTTTAGTTAAGAGACACAGGGTCTTTCCTGACCAGGCTAGCTTTGACCCGTGATCCTCAGATCTCACCTCCGGAGTACCTAGGATAAATACCATGAGTTACTGGCACCCAGTCAGACAAACTTTTCCATTCCTGTCACCCTCTCCCCTCAGGAGATGGAAATCTGAGGACTGCAGTTGGATGCTCCTTAGCAGCAAAGCTCGTGAGAACTCTTTATCTCCAATTAAACACCCCAAAAAGCTGGAAGTGGAGCTGTGATTCAAATGGTAGAGTGCTATCTTGGAGCATAAAAGACAAGATCCACGCCCTAGTTTCAACATTTTTCTAGCATAGACCCATCGAAGACAGGGAAGCAAGTGGGCACACGGGAGATCAAAGCTAACACATAATACTCAGGACTCCCAGAACAGACCCAATCCAGCTCTGATTCTCTAGATTCTATGTCCTACATCATGGCAGACTTAGATGGGACTGACCATGCACTTCATACTGAAGATCCCCTGACCTTATCAAAGATTCAGGTCTCTCGTTGTCCTGCCTGAACACTGGGCAGTGAGGTAAGGTCTAGTTTTCCACCACATGATATGGGAACCAAAGGGATTCCTGGTCAAGGGACTGAGACTGGGAGGATATAGTTCCATCTTGGGTAGGTGAAAAGGGCTGCTCTATCCCAGAAATTTTCCTATGTTGTGAGTATTATCAAAGAAACAACCCTGCTCAGACCACAGTGCCTCTGATTTTCCCACCAGCCTCTACCCAGCTCTCCCCCACCTTCAGCCTGCCCTCTCTGAATCCCAGATCTGCCATCTATAATAAAGAGTGAGCCAGCCAAGCAACCCACTTCTTGCCCTCATTCCCAGGCTGTCCTGTGGCAGAGGCATGCTTACCTCAGTCTTTGGTGAAGGAATGAACACCGGGAGTGGTATGGTCAGATTGAGCCCTGGAAAGTCCTAGTCCCTAAGGATGTACTGCACAGGCATCCTGTAGTGAATGGCAGCCAGATTGTCAATGATGAATCCAAGGTGACAGGACTTTTAATAACAGTGTGGCTGGATCAAAGGCTGTTAGTCTATGTTGTCAGGCGAGGTCATGGCTCCAATGTCTTGACACACGTGACCTAGGATCATTCTCCCTCTTCAAATTCCTACTTATAATTTGAACCCCCCCCTTGAAACTCTCTCACTCCAATACCTCCCTAGACCTTGGAAACTTTCTTCTTATCTGACCAGAAAATAAACTTGATGAGGCTGGGCATAATTGAAACCTGGTGACCCACTCTGAGCCTTAGGATCTACCCGAGGCTGGTTCCCTCTGTAGTTGGTAACCACACAGCTCCTGGATGGCATAAAGTTACTGAGTGGTCAGTGGCTTGGTCCTACATACTGGCTTTAGGCTCTGAAACTGTCCCCACAGAGATTGTGAATAATTGGCTCCCTTTATCCAGGGACTCCAAACCAAGGCTTGCATGTTCTCCCTTCTTCCTTCCTTTCCTCTTGTTCTCCCTCTGTCCTTCCCTCCTTTCTCTCTTTACTTTCTTTGTGTCAGTTCTGGGCCTTGTACTGCAAGCCTAAGTGCCGTCCCTAAGCCTTTTCACTCAAGGCTAGCAGTCTATGTCTTGAGCCACACATCCTCTTCTGGTGTTTTTTTTTTTTTGGTCGTTAATTGAAGACAAGAGTCTTACAAGCTTTCCTGCCCAGGCCAAAGCCTCAATCCTCTGATCTCAGCCTCCTAAGTAAGTAGGATGACAGGCTTGATGCACTGGCATCCAGATCAATCCAAGGTTTCCTCATGGGCTGTGGAACCAGTCCTGGAACTTTTCGTTGTCTATGACCCCCAAGAGCCTGGTGCACACTGCATTGGATAGTTGGTTAAATAAATAAGCATCTGTCTATGACAATACTACAGAAAATTCCCATCTGATTCAGGTAATAATCCTCTGTCGAGGAGTGGGGACAAAGCCTGGTGTAGCTGTCCAACAGTTCTCCCTCCTCCCTCTTACCCACTCCTGGTGCCACAACACTTAACTGTTTTGGCTCTGAGGGTGTGAGCCACTATGTACTCGCTACATTCCAGGGCCTCTGGGATGCCTATCTTCTCAAAGATCTCTGTCCAGCCGCTGACCAGCTCTGTGGCACTCAATTCCCCATGGAGGTGTGAATGAGTTTGCTGTGAGCTGAATGCCTGGCTCAAGGGGTCTCCTGTCCTCCCCCTGGGGCCAGCCAGGATCATCCACCACATCTGGCCCCTAAATTTCATGTTGGAGAGGAAGGATTCTTGAGGCAGCCTGGGTTCTCTGAATCTCCCAGAGTCCAGTACAGGTGCTGGGAATCATCTCTGCTCAATGCTGGCATGCTGGGGATGGAGAGATCACAATCTCTGCTCCCCACAATGTCCTCAAGTGGGGTCGTCACCCTAGAGATATGCAATAGCTGCTGAAGAAAGGCAGTCAAGGCACAACGTTCAAAGCAGGAGACAATCTGGCTTGGGAACTCTGCCTGTGCCGCTTTGAACATCATTGTTTGATGGCTGAAATCATCCATCTACTTTGATCCATAATCCCAGGCATTAGTGGAAATTGCCAATTTGAATTAAAAAAAAAAACCTGGAAAATGTGGTATTTAATTTGTCCCAATCAAACTTAAAGGTTTCCAAAGTCAGTGGTCCCCTTTTCCTTCCACACAGCCTATAGCAGGTTACAGAAACTGGCATTCAGCGAGCCCTAGCTAACTGCCATCCCCTGATACCGAGCAGGCTCCAGCAGAGGGAATGGACTTGCCTACAACTGCCCAGCTGGAAACAGCCCAGGTGGGACACAGATTGGATTCTGCAGGACTCAAGGGAGGACTGACACTGGCACTACCCCAGGAGGGTATCCTCACCACCAGTTGGGGACTACAGCCCTGTGCCAGGATGCCCACAGAGACAGTTAATGCCCTAGATATGGTTTCCCTCTCATCCACTCTCATCATGAACCATCTGCCATGTCACACCATACGCCAGTCCCCAAAACCTCATTGCTTCACAGCCTCTGCCTTATCATTTCCCTCATCTCGTTCCCTAATTATGTTGGGCAAACACATTCGAAACCCTTGAATTACCTCCAACTAAACACACAAGAGCAGAGTGTCTGGCTGGAAGAATGTGGCTGTGATCTCATTCGTCTCACCAAACTTCTGGCTGGGAATAGAAGAACGGTCGTCCACTCCAGTCCAGGGTTCACACAGTTCTTCTAGGGGAGGCCCACTCAGGCCCAGCAGCTACTGTGGGCTACAGGAAAGGGGGAAGAGAGAGGTGGAAAGTAATGTCTACTGAAATCTTCCATAAAGGAGCCATGGAACTGTGAAGGAGAAAACAAAAATTGTGGCTGGGCTTGTGCTTGGTATTGATGAAGAAAAACAAAAACAAATACACACACACACAGGGAGAGACGGAGAAATATAATGCTTTTGCTGTTTTTAGATATGGTGACTTAAATATATTTTCATTGTTCTCATCTCCCTGCTCTCCCAACACACACACACACACACACACACACACACACACACACACACACACACACCTCCAGAATGGTGACAGATGACTCTTCCATGCAGCACCTGCAATTTGCCACCTGATCACTCACCTGAGGACAGTCAGGCTGTAGAAGGAGAAAGATTCTCTCTGTCTCTCTCTCTGTCTCTCTCTCTGTCTCTCTGTCTCTCTGTCTCTCTCTCTCTCACACACACACACACACATACAGACACAGAGTAGTACCTCTTCTAAGTTTGTTGGTTCCTCATCAGAGCACACGGGTTCCCATTCTCCGTTCCCTTGTCAGAACCAAGGGCTCCCACACAAGGGGAGCACCAATCTAATGACACAGCACGACCCTGCCTCTCAACTTCTCCAGGGCCAGACCCTTCCCCTTGCGAACAACCAGCCTTAACTCCCCATCCACCAAAACCCTAGGCCAGGACGCTGGGTGAAGGAATCCCCAGACAGGTGGCTCCTCAGAGCAGGACTGAAATAAGCAGTGGGTCATGGGTCCCCAAGGGGGGTGTCTGACCCAAGGTGGGGACAGTGTTGAGGAAATGGATGGGGTCCTAAAGGCTACATACATGGACAGACTCCTACTTCCAGCCTAGATGCTTCTGGGCAACTGGGAAGATTCTTGGGGAGGACAAGGAGACCAGATGGACAGGGAGCACCCACAGATGCTGGCAGAGCTGGGAAATGTGATCACCCTGTGAGTACTGTTGACACCTGGGGTGGGGGATAGGCCGGGTATATGTGTGTCTGAGAGCGTGTGTTCCTCCCATATATTCACCTACAATCTGACCCTCAGTGCCCTCACCTCCCTAGTGGGCTTTTCTGGGACGCTCCTCAGATGAAAGGGTGACTGCGCACAGAGGACAAGGGCTCACACAGCAAAGGAGGCCTATCTTTTGCATCCAACATCCCCCACTCCAAGAAAAAAAGGAAAAGACCCAATAAGACAGGTGCAGAGGTGATGTTCCCACCTCTGACTAAAGCCACCAGGTCCGACCAGGGATAGGAAGGGTGCAGATGTGAGACTGTGTGACGCCCACTGCTCCAGCCAGGGGCTCAGTGGTGACCCCTTCTCACCCATTCCTGCATCTCCCCATTTCCAGGGATACTGGCCACTATGGATGGGGGTGAGTTCCCAGAGTAACACCCACTCCCCAACCCCCCACTCCTGGGGTGCATTTGTGGAAGAGTCAGGGGTGGCCTGCCTGGTGCTGGGGAAGCATGGTTGGGACACAAGAGGGAAGGCGGGATTTGCAGGGGGGGGAATGGGAGTGTGTCGCGACCACCTCGACCAGCAAGGAAGACAAGACCAGGGATTCTTCTCAAAGCAGTTTATTCAGGAACCTTGTCTGCAAGCTTCTCCCCGCCCCGCACCCGCGCTCCGGTTATAAGCCTCCTGGATGGCCAATCCTGAGGTGCCACGCGGCATATACTAATAGGGTCGCAAACACGGAAGCAAGCCAGTAGCCAAGCCATAGCCATATAAGGAGTTGTTTTTCACAGAGAGCACTCGCCATCGGGAAGGCGGAAGGCGGAAGCCAGCGCCATCTTTGGTCGCGGCCCCTGCAGCTCTCCACAACTCCCCATTTTTGATTTATTAAGCGACAGGTAAGAGTAGAGGTTGGGCCTCTGTCTAAAACATTAATGAGAGGACCCTGCACTGGTCTTCGCCTGAGGGGCGCCTTCCCCAGTGACGACCAGGCCTGTCGGATGCCTTTTTTGCAGAGGTGGGATCTTGGGCATCAACACACTTGCAACCCAACATGCTCTTCTTGGGCTCACGCTGGGAAGTGATTCCCAAGTGCAGTGCATTTGCCATACACCCTGTGCTATTCCTTTAACGTTGCAAGCCACGCGTAGGGGGACTGTCCGGCCTCAATGGCAGTGAAGGCCTGGACCACCATAGCCATACTCCTGCGCTACGAGCTCCTAATCCGCAATATGCACCACAGGCACAGCAAGATCACCAATGCCAGGATACCGATAAGGGAGCCCATTCCTGCCCACTCCTTCAAATGATCCACAGCTGTCAAAATCCAGGAGGAAACATCTTGTAACAGGGCATCATCCATCTGGGTGGAGTTTACTGCGACAATGGCCGATCGTAGCTGTAACATCAATTGGTCGAATTCCCCTGTCCAGTTGCCTAAAAGATAACTTGACAGTTGTTTAGACAAATTTGCTGCCTGGGTATAGTTATAATATTGAACAGCGGTAATACAAAGCCCTTCATATTTTTGAACACATTCCAGCTGAGCCAACTGCCACAGGATATCAATCTGCTCCTGCACAAGGTCAACCCTTTGATTTAACAGCATCAGTCCTCCTTTTAATTGTGCATTGGTCACTTGTTGTAAATCCAGAGCTCTGGCTATAGTAGCCGACAGGTTATTTAAAGTCTGAGCGGTCTGCACAGTATGTGAAATGGCGACAGCGGCAGCCGTCGCACCCGCGGCAGCCACAGCTATAGCAGTTACAATGGCCGCAGTGATGCCAAAATCTCTCTTATGCCTAAACAAGGTTACAGCTTGAGAAGCATCTACTGGCACAGGCACCCAACGCGGAATGCGTGCAACTATAGCTAACGGATACTGAGAACTCCAGCAGGTAGCATAATAGCAGGTTTCATTAGTACAAGCACACACATCATCTGAACATACAGAGGTGTTGTTAATTACCAAAAACACAAAAGGGGAAACCACACACACGGGGGTAGGCTGAAAGCTAAATACAGTATAATTTTTACTAAAATGACAATTGGCACCCACAGTACGGGCAGTACTAGTCAAATTGCAAGTCATGTTTGCTATAAAAAAAAGTGACCCCCTTGCAGCATAACTATAGGTTCGGCCTGCAAGCAACTTCCATTAAGACCACATAACAGCCAATTATTAAAGGGATTAATTCCAGCCCTAAATAGTAAACTAGCATTGGACAAAACGCTAGGGGAGAAAGAAAAACGCTTAGACTCATCAGCCGAAACAACTTGTCATGATTGGCAACCTGTCCAAGGCCAAGCCTCCTCCATACGGTCAGGCAAGCAAAAAGGGGCCCATTTAGGTTGTTTTACACTCCACGGGTCGATGCTTAACTTTAAGCTTTCATAATCTCTGCCTAAAACAGTACCAACAAATCCAGTAGCATTTGCCCAAACCTCAGTTGATCCCGGATTCCCATACCAATATCTAAAATAAGCGGCCGGGGAACGAGTCAAGATTATGCAACTACCATTAATGGTCGCATCACTTAAGCAAAAGCATAGCGTGCCCATCAAGCTAATATTTCTAGCTTCACCAACCCCTGCCATTATTTTATCCTCTGGGTAAAAGGAAAGGTTAAGAGTCTTATTTGTGGTGAAAAATCTAGGGAAAAGAGAGGCGTCATATCTCACAGACATGGGCCTTGGGAATGCAGACAGTATTCCCCATCTCGCTACCGTCTGCCCCTGTTGGATCATCAGGAGCTGTATGATCAGCAACGCAATCTTTTGTTTCTTCTGGGTTCCGTTCATCTTGGACTCGCCGCACAAGTCTTTCGGGCACCCACACTGGATCCGAACGATTCTGAGGAAAAACACAAACAGATCCTCGTGCCCATACCAGCATGGGGTCAGGCCCGTTCCAGAGCCCCGTGAGCACATCCTTCCACAAAGCCGATCCTAAGGCCGAAGGAGTGGGACTGTTATGCCTATCTGCCGCTGAGCGACCAGCGTTATCCAAATTCAAAAAATTTACGGTGAAATGTGTCATGGCTATTCTTTGTCTTGCTGTAGCCATCAGGGGTCCAGCTCCCCCTTTTTGTTTTTGTAACATTTCCTTGATAGTGCGATGAGCTCTTTCCACAATTCCTTGTCCTTGAGGGTTATAGGGCAGTCCATGCACCAGGGTAATACCCATTTGAGTGCAAAAGGAAACAAAGAGCTGCCCAGTATAGGCCGGACCATTATCAGTTTTTAGCTGTTTTGGCATTTCCCAGGCCGCCCACGCTACCAAGCAGTGAGATATCACATCAGTAACCTTTTCCCCTGGCAGGGGGGTGGCAAGTACAACACCCGAAATGGTGTCAACAGAAACATGTAAATATTTTAAGCGGCCAAATTCAGGTACATGAGTTACATCCATCTGCCATACTTGTAAGGGTCTTAAACCTCGTGGATTAACTCCAAACGTAGGGGGCTTATGGTAAATAATACATCGGGGACACTCCTTTATCACTTGACGTGATAAAGTGGCTTTGTAAAGTCCTGGCGTTTACATGAAATTTGGCATGAAAATCTTTTGCTAAGTCAACAGAAGACGCATGGAGCGCCCACTCAGCATGAGTGTGTGCATCAGCTAGGGCATTACCCTTTGTCAGTGGTCCTGGGAGGCCCGTATGTGCTCGAATATGCATTGGAAAAAAGGGTTCTTTGTGTTGCCATATAAGGGACTGTAGCAGGGTAAAGGGAGCTAGAACAGAACTGGTAGCCTTTATTGTACCAACCGCTTCCAATATTTTTAAAGCATTTATTACATAGGCTGAATCTGATATTAAATTAAAGGGACAGGAGAAAGCTTTAAATACTTCAATTACAATCATCAACTCAACAATCTGTGGGTTACCGGGGACAAATTGATGCTGCACGGGGTCTTGGTTACCTGCAACGTATACTCCGCATCCTGTTTTGGAGCCATCCATAAAAATATTTATAGCCCCTCTAATAAGCTTTCGGGCAGTTACCTTTGGAAAAATCACTGGATGTTCCTTTACAAATCTTAGTAGAGGGTCTTTGGACAAATGATTATCAATATCTCCTGGAAACATGCATCTCAAAATGGACCAATTATCAATAGTGGCACATAAAGTCTGAACTTGGTAGGCACTGTAGGGAACAATGATGGAGTGCGGATAAACTCCAAAAAATTGTAAACTGTGTTGAACTCCTTGCAGAGCTAAGTCTGCTACCACCTCAGGGTAATACTCCAGCGTCTTTCCGGGGGAAACATGAGAATGTAACCACATTAACGGCCCCTTTTGCCAAAGTACCCCAGTTGGTTGGGTCTCAGTGGGAAGAATGCATAAATCAAAGGGTTGGCCATCTTGTAGCCTGTTTAAACAGGCGGCACTTAAAGCCTCCTCCACCCTTTTGAGAGCAAATCGGGCGCTCTCAGTCAGGTGTCGTGGGGAGTTTAAATCTATATCTCCTTTTAGCATATCAAATAAGGGTTTTAATTCATAATTTGGCAATTTTAAATACCCCCTTATCCAATTAATATCCCCCAACAATTTTTGAAAATCATTTAAAGTCTTTAAGTTATCTTTTCTCAGGGTCAATTTTTGGGGCATGATCGACCTGGGATGTATCTTGGCTCCCAGATACTCCACCACTCTGCCTGTTTGTATTTTTTCTGGAGCCGGATAAAGACCCTGTTCCCTTAAGGCAAAAACCAATTCTGCATAGGCCTTTTGTAACCCAGCCTCTTCCTTATGAGCTATCAAAATGTCATCCATATAATGGACCACCCTGAGTTTTGGATGCCTTTTTTTAACAGGAGCTATAGCCCTGCCAACAAACAGCTGACATGTAGTGGGGCTGTTGGCCATACCCTGAGACAGCACGACCCACTCATATCTTTGGTCAGGTTCCTCATGGTTACAAGAGGGCACAGTAAAGGCAAAGCACTCACAATCAGTGAAATGCAAGGGGATAGAAAAGAAACAATCTTTTATGTCTATTACTATAATAGGCCAATGGGCAGGAAGTGCGGAAAGCAAAGGTAACCCTCTTTGTACAGGGCCCATAATTTGCATCTGTGCGTTTATGGCACGCAAATCATGAAGTAATCACCATTTACCCGACTTCTTTTTTATCACAAATATTGGAGTATTCCATGGTGAAACTGAGGGTCTCACATGGCCCAGGGCTACTTGTTCTTCTACCAGTTTATGAGCGGCTGAAAGCTTTTCGGAGGATAAAGGCCACTGAGCTACCCATACCAGTTCCTCCGTCTTCCAGGTAATGGGAACTTGATCCTCAGCGGCCCCTATGAAAAACCCAGTCCATGTCTATCAAGTTTTTGGTGGACATCAATAGGCTCTTTACGGCCTTGCAAGTTTTTTCCCAGTCCTTGCCCTGGGCAGTAGCCCATTTGTAACATCATTTCCTTTGAGGTAGGAGAATATTCATTACTAAGGCAAAATCCCATCTCTTTTAGTAAATCTCAACCCCACAGGGAGACAGGCAATTCTAAAACATAAGGCTGGATGTTTCCAGAGTGTCCTTCTCCATCCTTCCAGTTGAGGGGTCTTGCACTTAGGTCAGGAGCTTTGGCATAGCCCAACCCTCTCAGGGTTTGTTCTGAGGCCTGTAATGGCCACGCTCTCGGCCAATCCTTTTTTGCAATAATGCTACGATCGGCCCCTGTGTCTAACAGTCCTATAATCCTTTTTCCTTCAATCTCCAGTTCAAGCATGGGTCTCTGGTCTAAATCCAGGGCTAAGTACACTGACTCAATTCTGGAGGAGCCAAAACCCTTTCCACCTCTCTCAGACTGTATGGCAGGAAATTTTTCATGTAGACTAGGCAGGAGTAACAATTGGGCAATTCTGTCTCCAGGGGAAATTGCTACAATGCCTTTTGGAGCTTCTACCATGATTTTAACTATACCTGTATAATCTGGGTCAATAACTCCTGGGTGAATTTTAAGCCCTCTAAGGGCAACGGAAGACAGGCCAATTAGTAACCCCACTGTGCCCCGTTCCAAAGGACCTTGAAAATCTGACTCTACTAACTGAACGCCCATTTGCGGGATTAGTACGAGTCTGGTGGTGGTGCGGAGGTCCAGTCCCGCTGAGCCTGTAGTGGCTCTCCGCGGTTCTTGGGATGCCTCAGGGTAGGCCATCCTTCTTGGGAAATTTCCTCCTTTGGGCTCTCCATTGCCCCATACATTTGCGGGCCCTGGGGACGGGGGCCCCTCTGCCCATTTTTTGGCTGCGTGATGGGGCCCAAGGGCTGGCTGTTAACATCTTTGACTGATCTACATTCATTGGCCCAATGCTTTCCTTTTCTACATCTAGGGCACAGCCCTGGCTGTTTGCCCGTTGTAACATCTCCAGCTCTTCCGGTTCCTTTTCTCTCTTGGCAATCTCTCTTGAAATGACCAGCCTTTCCACACTTGAAGCATGCTCCAGATGTCACTCCAGAGTTCCCCCCACCCCCCCCCCCGCCTATTTGAATACTGGAGTACTGCGGCGGCAAGGCCTGCATTAGTTCGAGGTCCTCCCAGCTCTCTGCACACTTTCATCCATGCCTCCAACCCTCTATGTTTATACCGGGTAATGGCGGCTTTACATTCTTTGGTGCATTGCTCATAGACTAATTGTTTTATAAGAGGCATGGCCATGTCAGGGTCCCAAAAAATTCTGCCTGCTGCTTCCACCATTCTGGGGACAAAATCCGAAAAAGGCTCGGTAGCCCCCTGCAGGATCTTGGTGAGATTGCCGCTAACTTCCCCCTTATTTGGTAGTGATTTCCACGCCTTAATGCAAACATCATTTATCTGTTGATACACTTCAGGGGGATATCCTGTCTGAGCATTAGCAAAGCGGCCTTGTCCTAAGAGCATGTCTCTGTCCCAAGCCTGGTGTCTGTTCGCTTGATTGATGGCTGCCTGTTCATTACAAAATTCCAGCATAAATGCCCTCCAATCCAAGTATTGGCCTGGACTCAAACATGCCCGTGCTAGGCTCACCCAATCAGAGGGGGTCATGCAATATCTCTTTATAGCTTCCACTTGAGCTACGGTAAAAAAGGTTGTAATCCCATACGTCCGAACAGACTCAGCCAGGGACTTAATTACTTTAAATTCTAGAGGCTCATGGAATCTCTGTTGATTATCGTCTTGAAAAACTGGGAAGGCGAGTTCTGCTCGAGCAGTTCGCCAAGTGTCCGGGCAAAATGTATGCCCATTGGCTCCATGTTGATATGGAGGAGGATCTAAAGGGGTCTGACCGGAAGTTCTTTCTAAGTCCTCATTAAGCACAGGTTGGTTTAGCTTACGTTCCCCCTTTTTTATACGGCTCCTTTTCATCTGTTGAATAAGTGCTCTCACTTCTTCCTCCTCTAACTCGCTGGAACTTCCTCTTTCCGATTTTAGCTCGGACAGATCTGGGTATAGTCGCCCCCTTTTGCCCTGTTCACTGTCTCCCTTTTCACTGATCGCCTTCTCTGACCTCTCCTCCTGTAACTGCTCCAATGCTGACTGTCCATTTTCTATAACCTCACAGCAGCGCTGGTCCTCCAGGCAGCCCCTAATCAATTTCCAAATGGGGCGGACTCCTGTCTTTAATGTGCCCTGTTCATAGGCAAAATCCAAATCCTTCCCTAATTTGTCCCATGAGGCTACTGTAAGGCTCCCGGACACTATGAACAAGGAGCCACAATATCGCATTCATCAAGGAACCTCTGTAAGGTACCCTTCTTTAACTTTAGTCCTTTCGAGCATAGTAGCTCTTCCAGGGCCAGAAAAATTGGATGTGACGTCGCGGTGCCCATCTCAGTTATTAAAAATTTTATTTTCTTTTACTTTCACTTTAGGCCTGTATATTATTTCTTCCCGGGTTCCCGCTCTCTCTTTATCTACAGAGAAGAGCCCCATATTATGCCCGCTTTAATCGCGGATTCCCACTTACCTGGGAACTTACTAGTGCACCACCCTGACTGCCAGGAGTTCTGAATCCCTTGTGGAGTTAGTTCCCCGTACGGGCCACCATTTGTGGTGACCACCTCCACGAGCAAGGAAAACAAAACCAGGGATTCTTCTCAAAGCAGTTTATTCAGGAACCTTGTCTGCAAGCTTCTCCCCGCCCTGCACCCGCACTCTGGTTATAAGCCTCCTAGATGGCCAATCCCGAGGTGCCACGCGGCATATACTAATAGGGTCGTAAACATGGAAGCAAGCCAGTAGCCAAGCCATAGCCATATAAGGAGTTGTTTTTCACAGAAAGCACTCACCATCGGGAAGGCGGAAGGTAGAAGCCAGCGCCATCTTTGGTCGCAGCCCCTGCAGCTCTCCACAGGAGTGGTAGGGGGAGGTCGCAAGGTGCTGACCTGTGGGCAGCCACTAACTTGTGCTTCTGGTAGAATCTGTAGGCAGTGGTTCTGTGTGCAGCGTTCAGCAATGGTGCGAGGGATGTGCCTGATTTGCTGGCTTTCTGTGCTCTGTGCTCCTGGCCCAGACCAATGCTCCTACAGCAGCAGAGTCTTTGAGGTCGCCATCCCTGGTGCATCGACCTACTCTTCTCTCTGCTCTCTCTGCCCCGACTTCTCTCCGGGGCTGCCCTGCCTCCGCTGCACAAGTGCTCTAGCCCCTATGTGCCCCTGGCTGCAGCAGGTATGTACCCCCTCAGCCACACCCTGTCCTCCACTGGGTCACGCCTCCTCCCTCCCTCAGCCACGCCCCCATCCCTGGCTTTGTGCTGTCCTGACTCTGCCCTAAGTCTACCAGGCTATGGCAGAAGCAGGCTCACCTCAGGTCCGGGCTTCCCTCCAACCCCAGCAGCTTCCCGGGGGGGGGGGATCGATTCTCCCCTCAGCCCAAATGCTGGGGGACTCTTCTCCATCCACCCCACACACCAAGCAGGTGCAAGATGTCCCTCTACGTTTGTGTGTGTGTGTGTGTGTGTGTATGTGTGTGTGTGTGATTGTTGGGGATACCTACCTCGCAAGGACTCAGAACAATTTAAAAAATTAGTACAAAGAACCCTGTGTAATGGACTCAGCACAATGAGCCTTTTGAAGGACTCAGCACATAGCAACCTTTGGGATTCTCATGGTAATCTAATGACTAATAAGATAAGACATGCCATTTTAACATCACTAAACTTACATATCATAGTATTATGACATCATATGTCATAGTGACATTATAGACATATTGTGAATGCCTATTCTGTGATTTCATTCTATTTTAAGTGAGCAAAATTGGTGGATATCAGAAATCCATTGTGACCTCAAAGCCATTGTGACATGAAAAGCACTTTGTGACATCACAGTGCCATTGTGATAGTAACCTGTTGTATCATCACAAACTGGTCCTGTCCATTGTGACCTCATCACCAAGGTGACATCACAAAGCCATTGTGATATCACATTGCTGTTGTGACATTACAATCACCTTGAGACCTCCCATGACAGCTTTAGCACCTTTGAAAAAACACATGACCTTTGTGATTGTGAAATGTCAATTGAGATCAGATATGCCAAAGAAATATCACAAAGTATCTACAATATAATCATGGGTATGACATCACAATGTCATTGTGACAATATCAGCTCATTGTGACATCACAAATCTGTAATGACATCATACCGCTATGATATCACATAGTCATTGTGACATCATATATACATTCTGAATGACTATTATGTGATTTCATTACATTTCAAATGTGGCATGTGGGTTCATATCAAAAACACATTTTGACCATAACCATTGTGACATCACAATCCGTTTGTGATGTAACATTGAAATTGTGATATCTCTAAACAACTGCGACAACTCAAACATGTCCTGTCCTCAAAAGTTTTGTGACATGTTGCCACTGTGTTATGTTAGGCCCATTGATAGCTCAATCTATTTTCGACCTCATATTATTTCAGGAATGACATGAAGTATTAGAAATATACTTTGACATCATGAGCATAGTGACATCATACTGCTAGATGTAATGACCATTTTGTCATATTGTCACATCACAAACCTGTTCTGACTTCATCACATTTGTGCCAACAAATGCTTTGGAATCCTCACAAGCCCATTCTAAATTTATATACTCATTGTGAGTTAATGATAATTGAGGTCTGGAATGCCATTGTCACATCATCAATCTACTGCAACATCACAAAACAATTTTGAACTCGTCACTATTATGGCATCACCAATTAATTAGAATTTGACATCATATTGCAATTGTGATATTACTGTACCATCGTGCTTTCACAAACCTATTATGACCTAATCACATCTTAGAAAATGCATGGCCTTTGGGACATCAAGCTCCTTCTGTGAATTTGTATCATCATGAACTTGTAGCAATAGTTTTGACATCATTAACCCATTTTTATATCATTAATATTTTGACAACCAAAACCTGTTAGGAACTTAAGCACTTTTGACAAAAAACATGGCGTTTGTGTCATGACAGTTCATTTGTATAGGTCATGGTGAATTCATTCTCATGTCCTCACTGTAAACTAATAGCAATTAAGATCTGACATACCATTGTGACATCACAAACCATTTGTGCCATCATCACCAGTGTGATATCAATCATTATGACACCATCAGCACATTATGACATCAACAAGCTACAGTGACCTCATAGCATTATGACATCGCATTGCCATTTTGTGGTGTTAGACACCTTGTTAATGTATATACTGTGATTTCATTCTATTTAAAATGTGGCATGTCAGTTGATATCAGAAACACATCGTGACCTCATAACCATTGTAACATTATAAACCCTGTGTGACGTCATAACTGGTGTAACATCACATTGTTGTTATGACATCTTTAGCTTATGGTGTCAACACAAAATGGCACTGACATTATAATATTTGCCATTATGTCATTGTGATATCATAGTCACATTATGAATGCCTAATCTGTGATTTCATTGCATTTGAAATGTGGCATGTGGGTTGATATCAGAAACTCATTTTGATTTCACAACCATTGTCACATCAAAATCCCTTTGTGACATCAATTTGGCAATGTGACATCACAATGGCAATGGGATGGAACTAAGGCACCATGATATCAAAATGGTCATGAACACACAATGGGTTTCTGATATCAACCGACATGCCTCATTAGAAATAGAATCAACAACATAATAGGCAAACGCAATGTCTATGACATCAGAATAAAAATGTGATGTTGCAATGCTATTATGTCATTGTAGTTTTACATGTCAAAATGAGCTGATGGTGTCACAATGGCAACATGATGTCACAATTTTGATGTCAGAAAGGATTTGTTATGTTTCCTTAGTATGTCTGATGTCAGTTGTCATTAGTTCCCCATGAGGTTATGGATACAAAACAGGTTCTGTGATGTCATAGAGGCCATGTGTGTTTTCAAAAGTGGTTATAAGTTATAATAGTTTTGGACTGGCACAATATGATCCATAACGTCACAATGGAATGAGATATACCTTTGGGTTTTTGATGTCACAGTGGTGATGAGGTCACAATGGCTTTGTGATGTCACAGTTTGTTTGTAATATCAGAATGATATATCCAATTTCAATTACTCATAATTCAATATGAGGATACGAATTGATAGAAGAAGCTTCATAGTGTGAGGTCATACTATATGAAAACCCAATAGGACAGTGATTTCACAATGACGATGTGGTGTCTCAACATCATGTTATAATAATGTTCTGATGTCACAATTGGTGATGCCATACTGATGAGGAGGTCATAACTTAGTGATAACTTCTGTGATATGCTGCCATTAGGATATTTTAGGCTTTTAGTAAGCTTATAATCTGTTCTGAAACTCATAATTCAGGTATGACATATGATGTCAGAAATTGACTCTGACATCATGAACATTGTGACATCATGACCATTGTGACATCACATTGATAGACATCAAGACGGTGGTGGCACATTATGAACTCATATCTGTTAGGACTTCATCATATTTGTGAAACACATGATTTTAGAGACAACACAGTCCCTTTGTGAACTCATATCTTCATTGTGAATTAATGACATTTGAGATCTGGCATGCCATTGTGACATTTCCAACCAATTGTGACAGCACAAACCTATTATAGTAGAAAAACATTGTGATCTAATAGCCATTGTGATAGCACAATCCCTTTGTGACCCCACATTTCCATAGTGATAACACTAACTCACTGTGAAATTCCAATCCTCTCAATCCAAATCCAGGTATGAAATGTGATACTCAAATCCAATGTGACATCTAGATCATGGTGACATCACACTGATAGATGTTATGAGCATTTTGTCACATTCTGACAACACACACCTGTTAAGACTTCATCACTTTTGTGAAAATACATGCCTTTGGATACATCAGAGTCCCTTTGTGAGCTAATGTACTCATTGTGAGTTAATGAAAATTGAAATCACATGTGTCATTTTGATATAACCAACCCATTGTGACATCACACACTTCTTGTGAACTCATCAGTGTGGCATGACAAATTATGATATCAAAACATTATTGTCATCATATTGCATCATCACATTGCCATCGTGATATCACTGTCCCATTGGGTTTTCAAAAACCTAGTATATCTTCATAGAATTTTAGAAAATTCATGGCCATTTATACTTGTCTTTTTCTGTGAACTCATATCCTCATTGGACATGTGAAATTGGACATGCGATTATGAGATGTGACTTCACAAAACTATTTGATATCATCACCAATGTGTCATCACAAAACCACTGTGTGCTTTCATTGCCATTTGACATCACTATCACATTGTGATATCGCAATATTAGGACCTCTTATCACCATTGAAAAAACATGCCCTTTGTGACAACACAGTCCCTTTGTGGAACTATACCCTTATTATGAACTGACAATTGATATCAGACATGCCAATTTAACATCATGAACCTTTTGTGACATCACCAGAGTGTCATAACATTGTCATTATGACAGCATCAACTACTTTTGATATGACAAAACTACAATGACAAGATAGCATTATGAGATCACATTGTCATTGTGATGTTATATTGTAAATGCCTGTTTTTAACATTTTTTTTGTCAGTCGTGGGGCTTGAATTCTGGGCTTGGGTGCTATCCCTGCTCTTCAGCTCTAGGCGAGCGCTCTATCGCTTGAGTCAGAGCCACTTCCTGTTTTCTAATGGTTTTTATTGGGAATAAAATTCTCATAGACTTTCCAGCCTGAGCTGGCTTTGAACCGCGATCCTCAGATCTCAGCCTCTGGAGTAGCAAAGATTACAGGCGTGAGGCACCGGCGCCCAGCTTTTTCATTCTATTTCAAATTTGACCTGCCTGTTAATATCAGAAACATAATGTGACCTCATAACCATTGTAACATCATAAATCAGCAATGACATCAAATTGTCATTATGACACCATCAGCTCATTTTTACATAACCAAACGACAATGGCATCATAGCATTATAAATCACAGTGACATTGTTACATTCATAGACTTAACAGTGTGAAGGCCTATTCTGTGAATTCATTCTATATCAGAAACCCATTTTGACCATATAACAATTGTGATATCACAACCCTTTGTAACATCACATTGCCATTGTGATATCATTAGCCTGCTGTGCCATCACAAACCAGTCCTGTCCTTATAAGTTTTGTGACATACTGCCATTGCCATATATTAGGCCCTTTGTGAGCTCATAATCTGTTTTCAATCTGATATTTCTGGTATGACAGGTGATATCAGAAATCCCCAGTGACATCAAACTGCCAGATGTCATGACCATTTTGTCACATTGTGATCTCACATTTCTAACAAAACATGCCTTTGGAGACATTACAGTCCCTTTTTGAACTCATATATTCATTGCCAATTAATGAGAGTTGAGATCTCCCATGCCACTCTGACATCATGAACCCATTGTGACATCACAAACTTATTGTGACCTCATCACGAGAATGGCATCAACAACTAATTGTTACATCAAATCATTATTTTGACATGATATTGTGGTATTGCTGTTGTGATATCACTCTCCCATTGTGTTTTCACAAACCTGTTATGGCCTCATCAGATCTTAGAAAATTCATGGACTTTGAAACTTCAAGCTCTTTCTCTGTACTCATGTACATATGTCCTCTAAGGCAAGGAGACAAACCATCGAGTCACATTTAATATAATAAACCATTTTTCACTAGAAAGGGGACTGTGATTAACTTATCCTGGACTGGATACCCAGGTTCAAGAGCAGCCTTGACCACCAAACCTCAGACCTCCAATGGGCAACCCCACCCTTTCTTAATTGTTCTGCAAACCACAAACCACAAAATTATGATTTCCAAAGCTCCAAAGCTCAATGGGCAAGGATTTTTACTTTTCCATTCTTCCCTCCTTCTCTACAGACCTGTCATTCCTTCCTGGTCTTTCCCTTTTTCCCTTCCACCACTTCCTTCTTCTCTTCAAGCCTCTCTACTCTCCATAGGCCTGCCCTACTTTGCCCCAGTGACCAATTGCCAAACTTCTGCTCTCCCTCATCTTCCTCCCTTCTCAGGTTTTTCCTTTCCTGCTGTCTCACAACTTTCTTCCATCCAGGTAACTCCCATTTTTATCTCGCCTTACAATGCCCTGAAAATGCAACTTATATTTAGGTTGTACCCGTCCTCCCTCCAATGGATCTCAAGCTTAACAGTTTTCAGCCATCACTTCCAAAACTGCCCAATGCTCAATCACTTCTTGACAGCTCACCGTGTGAGGCTTGACACCTCCACCTTTGGCGGCATTCCCCACACTCTCCGGAGGGCCAAGCCAAGAATTTACAATGAATATAGGCTCCCACAGATAATTCTGGCCCCACTGGTTATTGTAGTATCCTCATAGTGAATCAGAAGAAATTGAAATTGTATATGTCACTGTTATATTACAAACTTGATGAGACATCTTTAACTCTTTGTGACCTCATCACCTCGGAGACATCACAAACTCATTGTGTTATCACATTGCCATTGTACCAACATGTTCACATTGTGAAATCCAAAAACTATTATGAACTCAGAAGTTTTGAAAGAAAGCATGGCCTTTGTGACATGACAGGCTTTTTGTGTACTAATATCCTCATGTTGAGCTAATGACAATTGAGATCAGACATGGCATTTTAACATCGCAAAACCTTTGTGACATCATCACCAGTGTAACATCACATTGTCATTATGATAACATCAGCCTATCATGACATCATAAAACAACAATGATCTCAAATCACATGTAATTGTGATGTCACAGATACATTGGAATGCTTATTCTGTGATCTCATTCTATTTCAAATATTGCTGGTGGGTTGATATCAGAAATACATTGTAACCACATAAGCATTATAATATCACAATACCTTGATGACACCACATTGCCATTATGATATCACTAACCCACTGTGACATCACAAAACAGACATCCTCATAAATTTTTTGACATGCTGCCAGTGTGATGTCTTTGGCCTCTCTGAGATCATAAATTGTTTAACTCATAATACTTCAGGCATGACATGTGATATAAAAAATCCACTGTGATATCATGACCACTGTGACATCACACTGCCAGATTTCTTGACCATTGAGTCACATGAGGACAACACAAACATGTTAAGACTCATTACACTTGTGCCAACATATGCCTTTGGACACATCATTTTCCCTTGTGAACTTATATATTAATTGTCAATTAGAGATCTGGCATGAGATTGTGACATCACCATCCCATTGTGAAATCACCAACCTATGTGACCTCATCACCTGTATGGCATCACCATTTGTAACTTGAAAACAATACTATCTCATGTAATGGTAGCATCACATTGCCAATGGGATATCTCTGTCTCATTGCATTTTCACCAGCCTATTATGACCTCATGATATTTTGCAAAATTCATGGCCTTTCTGACTTCTACCTCCTTATGTGAACTCATATCTTCATTGTGAGCTAGTAGAATGAAATTGGACCTGTAAAGGTAATATTACACATTCATATTGACATCACTATCCAAGTGTGCCCTTATCACCACTTGACATAACAAACCCATTGTGACATCATATTGCCACAGTGATATCATGATCACCGTGTGACATCCCAAAACTCTTGTGATCGCTTAGCACCTTTGAAAAAGCACATGGTGTTTGTGATATCATGGTCCCTTTGGGTAACAATGTTGTCATTATGAACAAAGACAACTGACATCAGACATGCCAGTGTACCATGATAAACGCTTTGTGACATCATCTCCAGAGTGAGATTACATTGTTGTTATAATATCATCAGCCCATTGTTACATCCCAAAATGACAATGAGATCATGGCATTATGACATCACATTTTCATTGTGAATTCCTAGAGACAATGCGATTGCCTATTCTGTATCACAAATATGGCATATAGGTTGATTTCAGAAACCCATTTTGACCACACCATCATTGTGACATTACAATCCCTTTTTGACCTCATATTGACATTGTGATATCATTAATGCAATGTAACATCACAAAACTGTCTGGTCCTCATAAATTTTGTAACAAGCGACTACCTTGGCCGGGCTGGATGCGGAGAGCTAAATTCAGTCTCAACCATGAACCCTCAGACCTCCAAAGAGCAGTTCAGCCACTTGTTAACTGGTCTGCAAACAACCAACCGCCAAAATAATGATCTCCAAAGCTCCACACTTCAAAAGACAAGGCTTTTTCCTTTCTCTTCATTCTCCTTCTCTACAGATCTGTCCTACCTTTCAGGTCTTTTCATTTTTTTCCTTCCACCATTCCATTATTCTTTTCAGGCTGCTCTGCTCTTGACAGGACTGCCCTGACTTGTCCAGGTGGCCAGTTGCCGTCCTTCACCTCCTGCTCTCTCTCAATTTCCTCTCCTCCCAGGTCTTTGCCCTCCAGCAGTCTCATCACTTCTTTCCATCCAGGCCTTTAACCTTTTTCTCTCCCCTTCTCTTGCTCTGAAAATGCAGCTTATATATAGGCTGTACCCTTCACCAACAGCAATAATTTCTTGCCTTCCAGTTTTCAATGATCACTTACAAAATGTCCATGTCCAATCACTTCTTGGCAGCTGACCATGTGGGGCTTGACATCCTATCTCCTTCAGCAGCATGTCCTGCCCCTCCAGTGTCATGCACTCCCCCATTCAATTGGTCCAGACTAGGAGGCCATGATGACTATCTGTTCCCGTGGATTATAGGGGCACTGCTGTTTATTACAGTGTCCTCATGGTCAACTAGTAGTTATTGAAATTGGACAAACAATTGTGATATTACAAACTAGTGACAGAACTAATCCATTGTGACCTCATCACCACTGTGCCATTACAAACTTATTGTGACTTCACATTGTTGTTTTTGATACCAAGATCACATTGTGACATTTCAAATCTATTATAACCTCTTACAACATTTGAAAAATACATAGCTTTGTGATATCAGAGTCTCTTTGTGTACCCAAAGCCCCACTGTGAAATATTGACAATTGAGAATCAGACATGACATTTTGACATCCAAAACAGTTTGTGAGATCATCATAATTGTGACATCACATTATCATTTTTATACCATCTACTCATTGTGAAATCACAAAACTAAAATGATATGATAGAATTATAACTTCACATTGTCATGGTGACATCATAGACACATTATGAATGCCTTTTCTGTGATTTCATTCTATTTCAAATGTGGCATGTAGGTTGATATCATAAACAAATCAGGAACTCATAATCGTTGTGACATCACAATCCCTTTGCATATCATTTGCCATTGTGATATTACTAACCCGCCATGATATCACAAACCTATCCCCTCATGATAACTTTTGTGACATGCTGCAATTCTGATACCTTAGGCCTTATCGTCCCCATAATCTGTTGTTGACCTCATTAGATTTCACATATGACATTTAATATCACAAATTCCCAGTGACATCATGACCATGGTGGCATCATACTGCCAGATGTCATATCCATTGTGTCAAATTCTGACATCACAAACCTTTTAGGATTTCAATATATGTGTGACAACACATACTTTTGGAGAAACCACAGTCCCTTTGGGAACTCATATACTCATTGTAAGTTAGGACAAATGAGAATCATCATGTCATTGTGACATGCCCAACACATCACCAATATTTTGTGACCTCACCACCAATGTGGAATCATCAACTAATTGTGACAACAACAAAAAAATATTTTGACATGATGTGATGAGTTGACATTGTCATGGTGATATCACTGTCCCATTGTTCATTCACAAACCTAAAATGACCTCCTAACATTTTTAAAAATTCATGTCCATTAGTACTTCCAGCTCATTCTGTGAACATGTATGCACATTGTGAAATAGTAACAATTGAAAATGGAATTGTGTTTGAGATATTACAAAATCATTGTGACATCAAATACCCATTGTGACCTCATCACAACTGTGTATCATAAAGCTATTATGACCCCTAAGTACCTTTGAAAACACACATGGCATATGTGACATCATAGTCCCTTTGTGTACCCATATCCTCATTGTGAATACATGACGATTGAATTCATATATGCCATAGTAACATCACAAACACTTTGTGACCCCATCACCAGTGGGACAACACATATTCATTATTACACAATTACCTCCTTGCAACATCACCAATTTACAATGACCTCATAGCATTATGACATTTATTGTCATTGTGATGTCATAGACACATTGTAAATGCTTATTCTCTTATTTCATTCTATTTCAAATGTGGCATGTGGGTTGATGTCAGAAATATATTGTGATCTCATAAATATATGGCATCACAATCACTTTGTGACAACACAGTGCCATGGTGATATCACTAACACACTGTGATATCACAAACCTGCCCTGTCCTCATAAGTCTTGTGATGTGCAGCAACTGTGATGTCTTAGGCCCTTTACAGCTCGTAATCTATTTTCAACCTTATAATATTACAGTTTTGATATATGATACCAGAAATCCACTGTGACAACATGACCATTGTGACATCACACTGACAGACATCATTGTGTCACACTGTGACATCACAATCCTCCTAGGACTTCATAACATTTGTGAAAACATGACTTTGGAGATACCACAGTCTGTTGTGAACTCATATTCTCTGTGATTTCATGACAAATGAGATATGTTATGCCATTTGGATATCACTAATCAATTGTGACATCATAGACCCCTTACCGTATGGCATCACCAATTAATTGTGACATCAAAACCTTTTGTGATGTCACAATGTGACATGATGATCATGATATCTGTCAGTGTGATGTCACAATGGTCATGATGTCACAGTTGATTTGTTATCTCAAGTCATATATGCAATATGAGATTGAAAAAATTATGAGGGCAAAAAGGTCTAAGATATCACAATGTCAGCAAGTCACAAAAGTTATGAGGACAGGAGAACTTTGTGATGTCACATTGTGTTAGTGATATCACAATGGTACTGTGATGTCACAAAGTGATTATGATGTCAAAATGTTTTGTAGGCACAAAATTGTATTTCTGATATCAACTCTCATGCCACATTTGAAATACAATGAAATCACAGAATAGGCATTCACAATGTGTCTATGATGTCAAAACGAGAATTGTCATAATGCGATTCTGTCATTGAGTTTGGTGATGTCACAATGAGCTGATGCTCTCATAATGAAAATGTGATGTCACACTGTTTAGGATGTCACAAACACTTTTTGATGTTATAATGGCATGTCTGATCTCAATTGTCATTACTTAACAACAAGGTTATGGATACACAAAGGGACTGTGATGTTGAAAAGGGCATGTGATTTTCAAAAGAGCTTAGAGGTCATAATAGATATGAGATGTCACAATGGAATCATGACAATGTAACAATGACAATGTTATCACAATGGCTTTGTGATGTCGTGGCGGTGATGATGTCAAAATGGGTTTGAGGTATCACAATCAAATTTACAATTTCAATTGCTACTAGTTCACAAGGAGGATACTGTAATAATCAGCAGGGCCCGATAATCTATAGGGTCTGATAATCAGCATGGGCCCATCTCCTGGCCAGCTGGAGAGGACAAAGAATGCCACCAAAGAAGGTGAGGCATCCTGTGGGCGGGACTGGTGCATTAATCATCATGTGTTGAGCTGTTGAGAAGTGATTGGGCTGTGGGCAGCTTGGAATGTGATCGTTGAAAACAGGCAGTTGAGGTAGAGAAGGGGTACAGACTTTATATAGGCTGCTTGTTCAGAGCAATAGAAGGTGAGAGAAAAAGGAAAAAGTCCTGGAAGGAAAGAAGTGGTGTGATAGCCTAAGGGGAAAGACCTGGGTGGAGAGGAAGTTGAGGGAGGCCAGAAGGTGAAGGATGGCAACTGACGAGCCTTGCAAAGCAGTTCAGGTCTGTGGAGAGTGGAGAGTCCTAAAGAGAAAAAGGAACTAGTAGATGTGAAAAAGGAAAAGACCTCGAAAGAAGTATAGGTGTGTAGCGAAGGAGAGATAAAGAGAAGAGGAAAAGAGGCTTTCCCTTTAATGTTTGGAACTTTGGATATTGTAATTTTGGGGGTTGGTGGTTTGGAGAACATTTATTATATAAAACATGTCTCGATGGATTTTCTTGAACTATAGAGGTCCTTATTTTTGAAGACTCCATCAAGATAATCCATTTGGATTGCATCAGGCATTGGCCCCAGGGAAAAATCCCCATAGGTGAGAGTGTCAGCCTTCAGGGTTGAGAGTCTATCTCGAGTGTTTGTCTCTGGAGGTCCAACATGGACAAAAGTCATTTATGTACCTCTAGAGGTGCCAGCTTGTTTTGAAATCCTCTGGAATCTATTTGTGGCTTCCTTGGGACACCATCTGGAACCTACTTGAGAGATAATGTAGGGCTTCCATGGGAAGGCATCTGGAACCTCATCAAGAGTAAATCTGCGACTTCCTTGAGAAGCCATCTGAGACCTACACTGGAGGTCATCTGAGGCCTTCTCCAGGGGCCATCTTGGACTTTCTTGAGAGGCCAACTGGGGCTTCCTCAGGAGGCCACCTGAGACCTCTTCAAAAGTAGTCATTGGGGCTTTCTTAAGAGGCAATCTAGAACCACCTCCTGAGGTCATCTGGAGCTTCTCTGGGAGGTCATCTCAGGCTACCATGATGAGAAATCTATGACCGTCTTTGGACATCATCTGGGACTTCCTTGAGAAGCTATATAGGACCTTCTCTGGAGGTCATCTGTTGCTTTCTCAAGAGGATTATCTGGAACTTCCTCTGGAGTTCATATGTGGCCTCCTTGAGTGGCCATCTGGGAGCTACTTGAGAGGTAATGTCAGCCTCATTGAAAAGACATCTGGAAACTCCTTTAGAGGTCATCTGACACTTCTTTGGGAATCCATTTGGAACCTCCATGAGAGGTCATCTAGGGCCTCCTAGGGAGGACATATGTGACATCCTCCAAAGGTCATCTGTGGCCTCCTCAAGAGGCAATCTGGGACGTTCTCTCTGTCATCTGGGACCTCCTGTAAAGTTCAACATTGAGAGGTATGGGATATGTGGGTTAAGTGTCTGTGGATCTTGGTCTTTGTGTGTATGCTGATAGTTCTATCTGTGTCCTGTATGCACCTGTTTACTCCTTTTCTTAGGATGGTAGAACAAGGCCTTAGGTTGTCATATCCAAAAAATATTCTCCCCCAGGTTTAAAGAATCCCTCAGAGGAAGATGCATTGATGTACTCTCTCCCCTATTCTTTGTCATCAGCAACTCTAATAAGACCTCCCACACCAAAAGTGGTTACTTGTACCAGACTGATGTGGTACAATGTGGTATGTTACCCTTATTACCCTTGAGAGAGGAACATGGAGGAGATGGTGGGCAGGACCCATTTCTAATATATGTTCCCTTTACAAGTAGTAACCTGTATAACTGGAAACAGAAAAATCCATCCTTTTCAGAAAAAAAACAGGGGCTCTTACCTCATTAGAGACAGTAATTTTCACACACAAGCACACCTGGGATGACTGTCAGCAAATTTTACAGGTGCTTTTCACCTGGTAGAAAAGGGAGTGAATACTGTTGGTGACTTGATAGTGGTCTTTGGACCAGACAGTAGCCCTACAACTGAACCAGATTATTTGGAGCAAGTTTTTCCCGAGACTTACTCAAGCTGAGACTAACAGCAGTCGAGGTATGGAGGTGCTTACCAATTATTTCCAGGTTCAGCTAGCAGGGATATCACAGTGCCTAGAAAGCCAAGTCTTTAATCTAAGGTGAGTGAGATGGTACTGTTCCCCAGTGAGTTCCCCTAATGCTTTTTCTTGAACTTCTCCCAGAAGCCTATAGGACCTATAGGCTATAGATCTTTTTTTTTTAATTTAATTTTATTTTATTTGAGAACATACTGTACAGAGGGGTTACAATTACATGGGCAGGATAATGCATACATTTCTTACCAAGCATTGCAGCCTCCTCCTTTGTTTAA
>NW_024872331.1:0-19075 GCF_019054845.1 Dipodomys spectabilis | reverse complement strand
AAAATGAAAAATTGAGGGAGATTCAAGGAAATGGAAAATATTTCAATGCTCTTGGTTGGAAGAACTAACATTGTGAAAACTGCAATACTGCCCCCCAACAATTGGCAATGCAATACCTATCAAAATGCCAACAATATTCTTCAATGCAGTAGAGAAAGTAATCCAAATTTAATATGGAATTACAAAATTTCATTTGAAACAGAAGGCTTAGAAATGAACTCATGGGCATATAGTCATGTTACACACACACACACACACACACACACACACACACACAATGGAATTCTATTCACCCATCAGAAAGGATGAATTTTCACCATTCTTAAGGACAATGAAAGGCTTGGGAAAATTATACTAAGATAAAGGAATGCACACTCAGAGCAATATAGGTTATAGGTTTCATAGATTCATTCATTTATGGTAGCTCAAAGGTGCCTATATATCTACAAGTAAACAAGACAGATTCTATCTCGTCCCAGTTAAATGGCCATTATCAAGAAAATTAACAATAGCAAATGCTGATGTGGATGTAGCCAAATGGGAACTCTATTTGGGAAATTATACATGTTCAACCCCTCTGGAATGCAGTATGCAGATTCCTAAATATTCTAAACATAGATCTCCCCTAACACCCAGTAATTACCCTCATGGGCAGGAATCCAATAAATAAAAAGCTAACTCACATTAAAGATACCAGCATAACCAGGTTCAGGGCCCTGAACCAGAGTTCAAGGACTGGAAAATAAGTTACCACTGCTGGTATTTGTTTCCACAAATATGAACCTTTTGACAAAACATACCTAATCATTCTATTTGCAGCAGCTAGGACAGGTGGACCCACTGCAACAATGGGATATACAAGATGTTAAGTAGAAAAACAAAATTTACAAATTTGGCTCACAGTGGGAGGGAGGGTCAGGAGGGAGAGATGGGAAGGGATAGTAAGTGGAAACAAAGGAGGAGGTAACAATGCTTGATAAGAAATGTACTCATTACCTTATCCATGTAATTGTACCCCTCTGTACAGTATTTTAACAAAAAAACCTTAAAACATACTAAGGATATTTGTAAAGTATATAATGAAGGAAGAATTTTCATCCTTTACAAAAATCTATGTTAAACTATTGAGGTTTTACTGTACTTTTCCTAAAACCAGTTTGATTTACTTTAATATTTGTCATGCCGTTTTTCGATATTCTACTGTGGATTTAATTTTTCATGTATGTATGTATATGTATATTTATCTGTATATGTATATGTATCTATCTATGTATATACCAATGTGGATCATCAGACTTGAAACTTTGTTTTGTTGTTCAGCAATTAATGTAGTCGGCTCATTCTGTGACAATATCTGTGCTCATTCTCATCATTCCTTTATTTCACACACCATCAGCCTTCTAGAATCAGCTTCATTTCCAGAAGAAGATTATCAATCAGTCCAACCAATATTCACCCAGAGGGTTTTAAAAAAGCAAGCCTGAAGGAAGGAAATTAACGTGAAGTGACAACTACAGAATTTCTACAGAGACCTGACATCTTACACATTTCTGCCTTCTTCCTCATACTTAAAAAAGCATTGACTAACTCTATAAATATACTAATATACTGCATTTATAACTTAGGGATCAGTGTTTATTTTTCCAACCTGAAGCCTTCCATGATTTTTGACATAAATGTTTGGGAGATTTTTTTGATTGTGATGGGTTTCCATCCAAAACAAAACCATGTATATCAAGGAAGCCAACATTTTCAACTCAGAGTACTAAACAAAAGAGGGAGAAAATTAAGGTTAGCTATATATGTTAAGCACAGATATAGGTAATATCAAGATATTTTGAAATTGCATACTTTTACTGAATAAAGTGGCTCAAAGCTAAAATATCTACTTGGAAAACAGAGATTAGAGAATTCCAGTTCCAGGCAAGCCCAGACACAAAAAGAAGTTTCAGAAACTCTAACCATTTGTTGCGTGCAATGTTTTATGCTTGTGTTAGTAGGACCACAGTTCAAGAAGGCCAAGGCATAGTGATACTACCTCAAAATAATCAATCCAATTATAATCTGCAAGTTTGGTAGTAGTAGGGATGCTTTTTCACAAGTACAGGGTTTGGGGTTCAATCCTCCAGTACTGCTAGGAATTTAAATGTGTGCCAGGGTAAGAATTTGGCATATCTAAGGTCAAGACTTCGTACTCACTTTACAATCTCTAATGAAACCTTTACCTCTTTTGCTATTTTTTAAAAGTATAACCATAACTTCCATGTCCAAAACAATTTCCTATGAGATTTTCTTCTATCCATTAAGTAATACATTATGTGTTGGTTACTGTCCCACTGAAATCATGCTAAAGAACAAAAACCCATTGTCTTAGAAAGTGACTGCATATGGAAACAGAATCTCAAAGGTAGCATATAAGTTGAATACTCCTCCAAGAGAAGCAAAAGTGTTGGGTCTTCATCTATCCTGCAGAAGAAGGACGGGTTGCGAGGAAAGGTAAGTGCACTGCTCGCCCGTTCCCCAGCCTCCCTTAGCCTAGGAGACAGACACAGCAGAGAGTCAAATCAAGTAGGAACTTGTTTATTACCACACAGCAAGCAAAAAAAAACATGTGACATGGAAGGGGAGGAAAAGGAACCAACCAATCATTGTAGAGGTCACCCTAACATGCGTGGTGCTATTGATGATTTCTCCATTGCCATTGCTCATCACTGCCCAGGTTACCTGTTTAAGTTGATGTGGATTCCGTAGGGCCATTGCTGCGACTGGGAGTGTCAGGACAGCCAACAGCTTGAGTGTCACCATCTGCAATTTTTAGGGAGCATAAGAATTTCTCCAGGGCTGCCCTTAGGGATGGTTAGTAGTTATCTTTTCAGTTTTCCCTGTTTTAAACCCAAGCCTCGGCCACCAGAGCCATTTTCTTTCCTTGCTGTTTAGTTTATCCTTGGGCATCCTTGTGTATAGAGGTAATGGGTAAAAACTTAAGGTTCCTGGCCAGATCCAAATGGGGGCTGTCTCCTCTATGGGAAAAATGCATCCAAATCCCTTGCCCATGGTAACTAGGGGGTCAGGTCCTCTTCATTGTTGTGTCAGAGGGTCCTTCCACCTGACTTTCACTTGGGGCTTAGGGTTTAATTTTCCCCAGTGCTTCTGAAATCCGGATTCAGTTGCATCTTTGAAAAATTTAAAAATGTTAATGGTAAATAAAGCTATGTGTAACTGTATATGGGGGTTAACTCTCCCTTTTTGTTTTAATAATTGTTCCTTAAGACATTGGTGATTTCTTTCTATAATTGCTTGGTCTGGGGGATTATAGGGAATTCCTGTAGTATGGTTAATATGCCATCTGTTAAAAAAGTGACATTGCTATACGAACAAAACAGGATTCATTATCGGTTTAAACTTGTGGTAGTAGACCCAAGGTGGCAAAGCATTGAAGAAAATGTGTTTGTGAATGTCTAGTTTTTTTCTCCTCTATGTGCTGTGGCCCAACATGTTCATGAATAGGTATTTATTGAAACAAAAATATATTTAAGCTTACCAAAGGCTGGGAAATGAGTAACATCAGTTTGCCAGAGGATGTTGGGTTTGAGACCTCTGGGATTTAACCCTGGTGGTTGTAAAGGGAGTACTTTTAAGAAGGACTGGCATGTTTTGCAGGTATCTCCCATCCTTTGAAGTCCTTTACAGGAAACTGAGGGAATTTATGTTGAAGACCTCTCCCATTGATGTGGATTATCATGTAAATGGATGGCCTCTTGTAAAGTTAATGCTTGTGGGCCAGAAGGTAACTGGTCCACCTAATTATTGCCCATGGATAAAAATCCAGGAAGTTTTGCATGCCCTCTCAATGTTGAATATGAATAGGGTCTCCCTGTCCTTCTAATAGGCCCTTAAAGGTAACCTAGGGAATATGAGGGAGAAAGTTAATTACATATAGGCCATCAGAATACAAACTAAATGGTTTTTGAATGTCTTGAAGGACCATTATTACAGTGAACATTTCTTTATATTGTGCCGACCCTTGACAAGGTTGAAATCTTTGTTGGCTCGGGGTCTTTTGTTGCTCATCAAAGGCTGCATAGGCAGAGCCTGCTTTACTTCTGTCAGTAAAAACGTGGAGGGTGCCAGGAATAGGTGTAGGAGAAAATAGAGAAGGCATTTTGAGGGGAAGTCACCATAACATGATGGTCCATTTGGATGACCCGAAATGGCAGTCAATATGGCTTAGAAAGCCCTCAAGGGAGAGAGCAAGATGAGCATTGGCTCGAGTGAGACACTCAACGTCTGCCATCCGAAAAAGAAAAACAATGGAGTGAGGGTCGAGGCTATATTTCTTTTGGGCTTGGGGCCTTCCCTTGATGATAGCATCGACAATTTGTTCTGCCTGAGAGTACACCCGAAGTGTGCCCCCCAGGGGAGTGTGAACCCACTCTAATGGCTCCCCCCTTTGAGTTAAAACTGCAGAAATCAATGTTTCACCCACAAACAACCAGAGGGAAATGGGCTCAAGAATAAAATATCTCTTCAGGGAAACTTCATCCAGGGCTTTTTGGAACTGTAAAAACATTGCCCAATAGCTACTTGTAATTGTAACAACTTCTTGGGATGTCATGTCTTTTAGTAAGGCAAATAAGCACACAAGACAATCTTTAGGGATGAGAACCCATGGCAACAGCTAATTGATTTCCCCTAAAGACTTTGAAGTTGGGGTAGGGTCAGAGAGGCTAGAATATCCAGCAAAGATTTATGGGGGCTTACCTGAGACAAGGTAAGGTGGCATCCGAGCACTTTAAAAGGAGGTACTTTTGAATTTTTTTGAGGGCTATAGTAAAACCTCCCTTTTTTTAATATGACAAGAGCCTGGGCCAGAAGGCCCTCCAGGTAGCCCGGGACTTGGTGCCCCAGAATTATATCATCCATGTAGGCATAGGCAAGGGAGGTATCTGAACCCAGCACAGGCCCTAAAAGTGTGGCCAAGTATTGTTGGCAAAAGGCCGGGCTATTGGCCATACCCTGTTGCAACACCATCCATTTGAACCTCCAATCAGGTTGTGAAAAATTAAGAGAAGTGATGAAGAAGGCAAACTTCTTGCAGTCATCCAGTTGCAGTGGGATAGAAAAAAAAAACAATCTTTAATATCAATCACAACCAAGACATATTCTGAAGGTATAGCAGGAGTCCAGGGCATAGTTCATAGGGGCGTTCCTACAAGTTCGATCTTTTCATTTACCTTACATAGATCTTGGAGCATGTGCCAGGCCCTGGATGCTTTTTGGATAACAAATACGGGTATTCCAAAGACCCATCGAAGGGTGTATGTGCCCTAGGTTTATCCGTTCCTCCACCAAAAGGTGGAGGGCCACAAGTTTAGGTTTTGTCAATGGCCACTGCTCCACCCAAATAGGGATTCCTGGCTTCCACCTGATGGGAGGTACTTGGTGGGGGGCAGTGGCCTTTAGGATTGGGGGTGCACCCGAGTGGGTACCATATGTTCCTCTCTATAATTATGAAAGTTAAAAAATCTTTTTCCTTAAGTCCCTCTAGATCCCATTTAAGATTTTGTGCTTCTTCTCCATTCAGGATATCATCATAGAATGCTCGATGGTCTGTAGTGACCATAGCATCTATTTGTCCTAGCATGACTTGCCCTAGTAAATTGGCGGTGAGTTTTTTTGCCACTAAAGGGTATATCTTTCCCTGCTCTCTATCTGGGCTAGTCCAATTCATAAGGGCGACCATCTCTTTGGACTGGAAGTTGTCCCCTACCCCCAATATTGGGACCCGGGTGCAAGCTTCCAGTCTAAGGGCACTTCCACCTCCCTGAGTATGGTTCTGTCTGACCCCCAAGTCAATTAGGAGGTGAAACCGCTTCTTGCCTATAAAAATACTCATTTTAGGGCTGAGTCTTTTTACCAGGGGGACAGTCTAATGGGCCTAAGTTGTGTTGCCATGAGGCTGCCTGGGCCTTACAGCAGAAGGGGTTCCTCCTTGAATTAACGGGGCTGGAGGATGCCCCTCCTCTAGTGTAAAGGCTTCCCATCTAAATCAAATTTGGATCGACAATCCTTTTCCCATGGTACCCCTTCCTGCACCTGGGGCAGGGTGTAGGGGGCAGTTTGGAAACCCTGGGCTGGTTGGCGGGGGATGGCTGTGAACAGTCCCTCTTAAAGTGCCCCTCTTGCCCACATTTAAAAGAAGTCCCTCTCCCCAATTTTCTTTGGGTTCCTTGGCCCTGGGCTGCCAGCACCTGGGTGATAGCCTCAGTCATTACAGATATCTGAGCCTGTAAAACTAAAGCTAGTGATTGTGACTGGTACTGTTGCATTCCCACATCTTGTGAGGCCACCTCCAATCTGCTCAGGGAACTCTCTCTCAATCCAGGGCAGGCCATGCTGTGGTCTGCATTCATCCCTTCCCAAACAATTAGCTTTACAAATTGATTCCTGAGGTCCCTTGCTGGCAGCTTATGATGAACACTCTGTTGGACATGGTCTATAAAATGACATAGAGGTTCACCTGGCATTTGTCCCACTCCTGCTAAGGGGATTCAGTGTGCCCTTCATCTAGTTTGTACCATGTGGCAAGTCCTGCCTGCCTCACCTGGTCACAGTACATGCCAGGTATTGCAGCCTTTTGGACACCAGTGGAGTACCTTCCCCTGTTCCTGTTAACATGGTGTAAGTAATAGGTATTTCAGGTTGAGCTTGCCGATTATTTTCTGCCTTAAAGAAGGCACACCACTTGATAAACTGAGAACTGGTGAGGACAGATTTGGCCACATCCAGCCAGTCCTTAGGGACACATGTGTGATAAGCAATGTCCTGTAATAGGGTCTGGGCCCAAGGAGAGTTCAGGGCATCCTCCACCATTGCCTTGTGGAGCTTTTAAGATACTTAGCTTCCCATGGATACAATTCCAAGGGTCTGTTAGCTCCTGGTACCAGATTGACCAGATACTCTTTGGGAAGCAAATCCTCTGGCTCAGGATCCAGCCTCCCCAGTGGCCCTTCCTTTACAGGGTAGGCCTCCACATAGGTTACTTTCCTTGCCCTCGGCCCCTCTGTGGAAGTTAGGTCATAGGGATCCCGGTCTCACAGGTCCCTCCGTAGGGCTTGTCCCTTCCCCAATTTCAGAGGCATAAGGTAGGGGCCTAGGACTCTCAGAGGCACCCGTGTCAGGGGAGGGGGGTAACCTTCACCCTCGTGTTAACTTCCACTGAGTGTGCTTCTGTCTGATCAGTGCATTCTCAGTCGAATTTGACCATTCCTTTTCTTCTTCACTTCCCAAGTCCTCCTTCTGTGAGAGAGAATTACCCATACTTAATTGTTTCACTTACCCTGAGAGACAACTTAGCCTCAAGCAGTATATTTTCCTTTCATGCCCCATGTTGAGCACCAGATGTTGGGTCTTCATACATTCCATGGAAGATGGGCGGGCTGCTAGAAAAGCTACGTGTGCCGCTTGCCTGTTCCCCAGCTTCCCTTAGCTTCAGACACAGTCAGATACAGCAGGGAGTCAAGTCAAGCAGGAACTCATTTATTACCACACAGCAAGCACTTTTTAAAACAAAAAAAACATGTGGCATGGAAGGGGAGGAAAAAGAATCAACCAATCATTGTAGAGGTTATCCTATCATGCACCTAAGCTTTCTATACTTTCCCTGCTGTCCACGAGCTGTTTATACACTGATGTCACTACACCTGATAGTGGTATCCAGTCAGATTTTAACATAAACAACTCAGACTCTGCCCACTCAACTTCTTCTCAGGGCCATCTTTTCTGCCCATGTGCCCCACACAGAAGGCCTTGAATATGCCATGGAAAGAAGACTTAGAAGCCAAATCTGATCTTGGAGTTATAGATCCACCAACTCAGAGGCAATGTATTTACAGTGTTAATGCCAAACAATATGTGGTAGTTTATTATTAAAATTACTAGCAAATATGGGGGATGTATAAAACCTGAAAAGTCATTGAATCTTGGGGTCCATGATTCGTCTTTATAATCCTAGTGATTAAGAATGATGAGACTTGGGGGATAATGGTTTTCAGGCTGGTAGGAAGTTCATGAGGTTCTATCTCCAATTAACTACAAAAATTTCTGGGCTGGAGGCATAGTTCAAATGGTAGACTGACTACAGTTAGCAAAGAAACTGAGAGCATGGGGTATGTTCAAGCCTTAAACTGGGAGAAAAAAAAAGGTCCTTAGGAGAATATCATGAGAAGCAGAATTATGAATAGGAAAGCAGAAACAACAGAAATAAACTTAGTGATATAGACAAAGCTTCCCAATGTGAAATATGGCACAAACTAATATTTATGGTTTTCCTTCCTATACAGTAAAAATAAATGGCATTTTTACTTGACGAAACTAAAATGTAAAACTGTATAGAATAAATAATCACATTACGTTTATGTTTCCGTATTTTAACATGTTTTCCTACAAATTTCGAGAAGAGTGTAGCTTTGGAATATCAATACATGTTGCATTTTAATATAGGAGTACATATCCTTGCAAGTGTTGTCTAAAATTTATCTTCACTGAAATGATTGCCATTGATATCTTTCTCAAGATTCCAAATGTTTATACTTTCAGCTGACCTTCCACAAAACTCATACCCCAAACATGATTTTTTAGTTTGTTCATGCAATCATAGGAACATAATTATATGTCTGAAAATGTTAATTACCTTTATCTGCTGTCATTAATTTAGTATAATTAATACAATTAAGTAAATACCCTGAGGGAAATAAGATACTTCCTTCTAAATATAGATTTGCAGGCACACACACACACGCACACACACACACACACACACACACACACACACACACACTAAGCACACTAAGCACACTAAGCACTCTGACTCAGGTTAGGTTTCTGACATTGGGTATCAGACAATGATGTAAAAATCAAACTTTCTTGCCTAGACATAAAATATATTCATAACTCCACACATAAAAAACACCAGATCATTCAAAATAATGAGAATATTTAACAGATCCAACCAGCTCTTGAGCCATCTACTCCCTGATTTCATTCATTTGTGATGACACACTTTTCATATCATATTTAAAAATCTTTTTGAGTCTTTCTGATTAGCAGAACAACATATGCTATCATATAATACCAAATGTAGGTAAAATTACTTGTCCCTAGGTAAGCTTTAATATATCTTATCACAGACTTCTTTTTTCTTCTTTCAGATTCTGTTTCTGGCATTTTGCCCTAATTTCTAATATTAAATTACAAAAGATATTCCTAATTCCTTAATTCATACTTCCTAAAAGTTATGCTGTGGAGTTGAATCTGATTTGTTTGCTTATTCAAAATTAAATTTTCTCCACAATTTGCATTATTGTTTATGTTACTCCTAAGCCATTTGAAATATCAAATAGAACTGGAAATTGCCCTCAGCAATGCTTTGTGAATGGCATTAATGTTTGTGGAGGGATGAAGGACTTGAATTATCTAGAATGCCTTAAAAATGGCTCTGTTATGCAAAGGGCTCATCATTTAGTCAACTTTTAAAGTATGGTCTTCTTATTTCATATAAGAAGATATAAGTATGCTTTTCATCACATTCTTGCCTGTAAAGCATAGAATTATTTTCTTTGTACAGTTGATGTCCAGCTGTGACTGTAGTGAAACTTACAAACAACTTCAGAGGTGTATTAGCTGCTGTAGATTTTGAAATTTTCTTCAAGTAGCCCTTATGATTTGAGCCCAGATTCATGGGATAGGCACATAATCCACAATTGCAAAGCAGCACAATGAACTTCAATTTTTTTTATTGTTTCCTGTTTTACTTATTGATGGTCTTTTAAGGAGCTAGGGGATCTTTATTTCTCATTGTTATTGATGTGACTTAAACAAATTTTCCAGATTTTTCTAATACAATAAAGAGATATAAAGGAGACATATTTAATCACAAAATGCAGCTAAACCTTTGCATGATTTTTTTTATTCTAGTCCTGTTTTCAGTTATCTTCAAATAACTTTGAGATGAACCAAGCATATGTGTAAATTGACATGTATCAAGCACACAGAACTCTGGAAACTTTGGACATTGATTTTTCTATCAATTTCACTTAAAAAGAAAATTATCATTTGCTTCATATCTTAAGTAATCTACTTAAACAAGTTTTATTAATTTTATCAACAGATCTCATAATCTATGGAATTGATGCATTGCATAATATTTGATTTCTTATTTCCACTGAATTAATATTATATTTATTTTACTTTTTTACACATGAAATAATGACATTCTTGAGGATAAAACATGCCTGTTTCTCATTTTGTTTGCCAAAATGGCACTATTAGACTTTTTGAAAATTTAACTTTAAATCTGAACTTTCAAAATTCACCAGGACTTTAATTGTGTTACTTACAAATTTAATATTAAAATAAAAAGCATTATTAAATAGAAAGGAAGATTGTTAACATACCTTAATCCTTGAATTGACTTTATAATAGAAAACATTTATATTTATATAACAAGATATATATACTCAAACAAACTATGACATATGGAAACAGAAAAGTCCTTGTTTTGTTTTGTGTTTGTTGTTGTTTATAGTTTGTGATGATTTTGTCTTCTTTACCTTATGCCTTGTGTATTCATTGTACATCTTCAGGGTGGGCACAGAGCTTTAGGGAAAATTGTGAAAAATTGCAGCAGTGGAGTTCATTGAACACTGATGAAAGTGAACTATTTAACACATGGGTGGGGACAGGAGAGTTGGACTGGGAACAAGTGAGGGAACTGAAAGACATTTCACAAAAAGAAATGTACTAATTATCTGACTCGTGTAATTGTAATCCATCTATAAATCGTCTTAATAAAAACAACAGAGTAAATTTATTTTAAAAAGGCAAACAAAATGTTGTTTCTTAGAATCCTAGGAGTTTGTTTTGTTCACTGGTTTGAGCTGGTTGAGTTTATCTCTGAAAATATCTATGTTGACATTCATTGAGCGAATTTGTGAGCTAATAGTAGATAAAAGTCAATTATGATTGTATGGTTATTTAAGACTCTGATTCATTTATTTCTTAAATCTAATATGAATTATTTCTGTCTACCGTTTTATGGTTTGGCTTGTTCTGTTTTTGAAGGACCTAGTGGTGAATCATTAATGCTGATTCATGATTGTTCTAATTTTCTGATGTACATACTCAAAGCTATAAATTTTCCTGAGTATCACCTGTGCTGTTGTGTCCCAGAGGTGGTAGTATTTTGTGTGTTCACTTATACTGAATTCCATAAAAGTTGGAACTTCACTCCATATGTCTTCAGTGACTCACTGATTACTTAGCAATGTGTTATTCAGTCTGTGAGTTTCAGAATTTTTCGTGATGCCTTTTGATGTCGAGATCTAATTTGGTCCCATTGTGATCTGACAGGATACAAAGAATAATTTCATTTTTATTTTTGAATTCTGGCAGATTTTTCTTTTCTTTTCTTTTCTTTCTTGGGACCAGTTGTGGGACTTGAACTCTGGGCCTGTGCACTGTCCCAGCACTGTCTGTGGTGCTGTGGCTCCAGTAGTCGTGCGCACACTTTCATCTGAAGAGCTGAAGACCTGCTGGCAGGCTCAAAGTTCAAACCCCATAACCTAAAATCATATAAAAGGTAGCTGAATTTTCTGCATAACAGTGTGTACAGTAGAAATGCCATGATGTGTTGTGAACCATTCCAGACATGTGAGAGGCTCTGAGTTTTGTCTGCAGTTGGTCTGATGATGGTAGTGCCATCATCTCTTGGGTGGAATATTCAGGGTGCTCAGGGACTGCTGAGGCTTTGGGCTACCAGTGTGTGTGTCTGTGTGTTTGTGTGTCTTTTGTCTGTGTGTGTCTGTGTCTGAGTTTGGATGTAGAAGACCTGGGTCTTGAATTCAGGGTCTAGTTGAAGTTCCTATGTTTCTGTGCTCAAAGCTAGTGCTCTAACACTTGAGCTGCAGCTCCATTTCTGGCTATTCGGTGGTTCATTGGAGATAAAAGCCTCACAGACATTTCTGTGCTGGCTGGCTTTGACCTCAGCCTCCTGAGTAGCTAGGATGAAAGGTCTGAGACACCAGTGCCATATTTGTGTGTGTGTGTGTTTCCCTCATCTTTCTCTGTCCTCTTCGTGGGTGCCTATCTGCCTCTTTCTGACCTTGGATGGTGCCCCTCCTCCACACCGACCTTGCCTTTAGCCTCCTATCAGGGTCTACAATGAGTCCTAAATGGCCAGAGACATGAGTTCAAGCTTTTCTTTGGGTCCCAAGTCCAACTGTCCAAATTTTCGCCTCCTGCAGGGTATTCTGGGTCAGCAAGGACAGCTGCAATAGAGTCTTGCCTGTCTCTGGGTGGGGAACTCAGACATGGGATGTCCTGCCCTTTTCCTCAGCTAGACCTCTGGCTGTATGTCCCTCAGCAGGCTGGCAGTGGAATGGGGGAAGGGGATTGCCGGTGGCTCTGGCCAACTCCAGCTTGATAGCGGACTGAAGGCCGCCCAAGCAAGGAGGATTTCGGGCTGCCTTAAAGATGAGGCCAAGGTGGTTTGGAAATATCTGTTGGTGTCTAGGAAATGTCTATGTACTTTATCGCAGGCAAGTCTATCTTCCAGCCCCAGCTGGGCCTCTCTAATCCTTCTAGAGAATTCTGGATGCCCAGAATATAGAGGCACAGACTTTAGATTCCAGGGCCAGGGAATTGGGGGAGGAGAGACTGGTATGGCCAATACCTCAATGTTCTGGGTCATTAGCCTTGACCTGGGTATGCCCCCCTTGTGTACATTCACTTCTTAACCCGGAGCTGGCCAGAAACAGGCCACTTGTGGTGGTGCTGTAGAAGTGGCAGGAGTGGAAGTGAGATCTAGGATGACCAAAATCTGGATTTATGGCCTCTGGGTGAGGGGACAAAAGATGTCTTTAAAAAAAAAAAACTCTTAGAGCTGGAACTCAAGGCCTAGGCACTGAGCTTCCTTTGCTCAAATCTAACACTCTACCATTTAACCACAGCCCACATTTCATCTTTTTTACTAGTTTAGTGGAGATAAGAGTCTCATGAACTTTCCTGCTTGGGCTGGCTTCAAACTGCCATCTTAAGAGCTCAGCCTCTTGAGTAGCTACGATTGCTAGTATGAGCCACTGGCACCTCCTAAGGATGTTAGTGTGTGTGTGTGTTTGTGTGTGTGTGTTTACCAGGGCTTGAACTAAGAGCCTAGGTAGTATCCTTTAGCTTGTTTGCACAAGGCTCGTGCTCTACCACTTGAACTACAGTAGCTCTGCTTCCCAGTTTTTGGTGATTCATTGGATATAAGAGTCTGCCCAGGCTAGCTTTGAATCTTGCTTGATCCTCATGTGTCAGCCTTGAGTAGCTAGGATTATAGGCATGAGCCACTGGCATCCAGCTGCAAGGATGTCTCTTCATACTGTCTTCTGTTCTAACAGCTATCTACTTACCCTGGTCTAGATCTCTGATCTCCACATCAGCTCCCAGCAGCCCTTGACTGTGTGGAGAACATAAAGCTCAAACCTGTCAAGCATCCTATTTCTATGTCCTCAGGGGAGGGTAAGTTTCCTCTGAAGACTGGAGAAGTATTGGGAGGGGGAGGAAGGTTAGCTGTAGGTGGGTGCTAGGCTGGGAGAGAGGTACACTGTCTTAGCCAAGAAGGAAAGTGTGGCCAGATGTTAATAGCTCATGCTCTCATATTCCTAGCTCCTCAGGAGGCTGAGATCTAAGGATTGGCATTCAGAGGCAGCCTAGCTCACTTTTCTTTTCTTTTCTTTTTTAGTATCAGTAGGATCTTTTTTTGTGTGTGAAAATACTGTACAGAGGGGTTACAATTACATGGGCAAGATAGTGAGTACATTTCTTATCACCAGCTCACTTTTCTAAAGTGTGTGAGACTCTCCTTTCAAATAACCACCTGAAAGTTGGAAGAAAAGCTGTGGCTCGAGTGGTAGAGTTGCTAGACTTGAATGAAAAATTGAGGGACAGATCCCGGGTCCTGAGTTCAAGTACCAAGTCCTAGTACCAAGATGTGCCCATGCGCGAGTGCGCGCACACACACACACACACACACACACTCACACACACACAGAGGTAGCTGGTAATGATGAGCTGAGCTAGAACTGGAGACAGGCAAGAGGCAAAGTCATAGTAAACTCTTGACACATAAGTTATTTCTCCCCAACTTATTCTTGGACTGAGGGGTCTGGGCCATGGCAGTGAGTTCCATGGAATCTGTGCCTCCATCCATGTATAGGGTACAGGACCAAGGGAAGAACACGATGGATGCTCGTTTATACTCGGTGCATGATTGCAGACCTTCATCTGCCGCTGAACATTGGTGACGAAAGCAGGGCTCTGAGCCCTGGGAAGCAGCAGCCAGCCAGCTGTGGATTCCTGTGCCTACAAGTCTTTCATGAGCCCAACTCAACACCCACCCAAGGTGTGCCTGACAAATTTGCCCCCGTGAGTAGGCATTACATGCTGTGCCATCTTGCAGCTCTTGCCCCTCCTGGCCCAGAAATCTGGTCTGAAATGTTGATTTACTGCTCAGATCCACACTGCACCCATGACAGATGCCATTCTGATGCCATTCTGGCTGATGTCCTCCGTGCCCCAAGGCTAGAACCTTCTCTGATACTTTGGCCTGCTATGTAGGCAAAGGCTCCCAAAGAGTCTGCTTTTAAGACTTGTAAGACATGTAGATATTGGGAGACCCTTAAGGGTCCACTGGAAATTACTCTGCCTAGAGCCACAGAGTGAGGTTCAAGCATGCCAGGTGTTGGTCATGGGGCTAGAACTCTGGGCCTGGGCACTGTCCCTTAAGCTCTTCAGCTTACCACTTGAGCCACAGTACCACTTCCCGTTTTCCTGTGGTTCATTGGAGATCAGAGTCTCTCGGACTTTCCTGCCCGTGCTGGCTTTGAACCATGATCCTCAGATGTCAGCCTCCTGAGGAGCTTGGAGGGTAAGCATGAGCCAGTAGCACCCAACTGATTTGGACTTTCACCACAGTGGACTAGGAACTCCTGAAAGCTTTACTTTATATTTATGTGCCAGTACTGGGGCTTGAACTTAGGGTCTAGGCTCTGGTCCCTTTAATTTTTGCCTCAAGGCTGGCACTCTACCACTTGAGCCACAGCTCCATTTCTGGCTTTTCGTAGTTCATCGGCAAGAAAAGTCTCACTAACTTTCCTCTCTTGAGCTGGCTTTGACCCACAACTTCTGATCTCAGTCTTTTCAGTAGCTAGGATTTACAGGGGTTGAGCCACCACTGGCATTGGGCTAGAAGCTTTTCTTAAGCAAGTGTTCTTCCCTGCATTTGCCCTGAGTCCTCCATGCAAAGGAGGCCTGAGGGTCAGGAGCTGTGAAAAATAGGCTTCCAGCCACAGGAAATGGCTGGGGTCCATGGTGAAAAGCCAAGCTAATCTTCCCCCTTGGCCCCATTTTGGGACCTCCACCCTCTGCCCTCCCTGTGGCTCAAGTACAAACCTTGACCCAGCCTTGAATGTCCTGCCGGACTTGTGTGAAGTCACAGAACCTTCATTCCACCCACACCACCTATTCTACACCACATCGCAGGAAGCATTGTGCATGTTCTATCTTCTGCCTGAGACTCTCTATCTTGTTCCACATCTTAGAACTCCTGTGGAATTTTGGCACTGGTTATATCACCTCCAGGAGCAAGTCTTTCCTTCCCTTCTCCCTCTTTTTTTAATATTGAGTTGCTAGAGATGAAACTTGTGCAGGCTGACTGACAAATGCTCTAGCTTGTGGTTTGTGTGTGTGTGTGTGTGTGTGTGTTTGCCAGACCTGGTGTGTGTGTGTGTGTGTGTGTGTGTGTGTGTGTGTGTGTGTGTGTGTGTGTTTGTGTGTGTTTTTGCCAGACCTGGGGTTTGAATTCATGGCCTGGATGCTATCCCTGAGGTTTTGTGCTCAAGGCTAGCACTCTATTACTTGAACCACAGCTCTACTTCTGACTTTTGGGGTGTTTAATTGGAGAAAAGTGTCTCATATAGACTTTCCTGCTTGCAATTGTGATCCTCAGATCTCAGCCTCCTGAGTAGCTAACATTACAGGGGTGAGCCACCAGCAACTGTCTTCTACCCTAACTCTTACCTGTAACTTTTGCCCTCCTATGAGTACCAGAAGAATATGTCTCACCAGGCTCACTTTTTTGCCATTCTTGGGGCTTGAACTCAGAGTCTGGGCATGCTCCTGAGTTTCTTTTGGTCAAGGCTAGCACTCTTATCACTTAAGCCACAGTGCCACTTTTGGCTTTTTCTATTTCTGTGATCCTGAGGAATCAAACCCAGGGCTTTGTGCATGCTAGGTAAGCACTCTACCACTAAGCCACATTCGCAGCCCAAGGCTCACTTCTGACAGGAACTATGAGGGTGGGATTTATTGGCTTAGCCCTTTTGGTGCAGAAATCGCTGGCTATTTCATATCTTTTCCAAGATTTGGGACTAGTCTGTGACTTGGCAATGAGGAATGGTGAATGAGGGATAGCCACCAGGCCCAAGAGGAGTAGGCTCACATATCCTACAGAGGGATAGAGAATATGGAGCCAGGACCTTTGACAACTCCTACAACCTAGAAACTGTGGTCTGCCTGGAGGCAGTGGCTGGCTGCTAGGTGTCCCGATGGGACATCTCAGCCAGAACATAAGGCACTTGTTGCACAGCCTAGGCAAAGCCTGCGGGGCTTCATTTATTAAATGGCAGAGAAGGATGCTTTGTTCAAGCTGCTGGCTCAGACTTAGGACTCTCTGAGGACTTGCCCAGGTTGGGGGGATAGACATGGGCAACCTGCTGAATGCCCATCATCCATACATAATCCATCCATGCACAGAGACATGAAGTTATTGCCTCCTTTTTGGGGGGGACTGAGGCAGGTCGAGGGTTGTATTATGAGCCTAGGCCCTGTCCCTGAGCTCCTTTTGCTCAAGGATAGCACTCTGCCCTTGAGCCACAGCCCCACTCATGGTTCCCCCCCTCCCCGTGATCTCTTAGAAAGAAGAGTGTTGTGGACTTTCCTGCCCCAGATGAATTCAAATTGGCATTCTCTACATCTCAGCCTCAGGAGGAGCTAGGGTTATAGGCAGGAGCCACTGACACCTGACTTTCTTTTCTTCTTGTTGTTCTTTTTTTTAATCGTGACAATCTGAAATCTTCAAGGTGTCATTCCAATGGTTTGCATTCAAAGTAATCTACCCAGGTCTGGAATTCGAATGCTATGACTACCACCCACAAATGGAGGGAGATCCTGATGAACTAATTCCTGTTCATGTGAATGCTAATGGAATGTTATAAAAGTAATAATTAAATTTGCAGTTAATTCATGACTCTATTTTAGAGTGCCACACAAAAATTATTGGATTTATATCTTCATTCTAACATCAAGGTATGATTAAGGATATTGACTAATTTTTAATTAATGCTTTCATAATTATTCAACCATAATACCTCATTAAATGGAGTCATAATTTAGTAACTAATAATTGGTTATAACATATATATAATTTAATAACATCTTCACATTCCCTCTTTGTAAGTGTGTGTAAATATATATATACATATAGATGCAGGTATATATATGTATAGTATCCATCTACATATCTATCTATTGAGCACTACTGTGGCTTGATTACAGGTGCTCAGAATTTCCTGGATGCTCAGTTTGCTGGAGGCTGATGTGCTAAGACTGTACCGCATTTATGGATTGGGCATTGTTGGTGAGTTGAAATCCCAGCATGGCCAAAAATTTATTTGTGGAATAAGAAGCCAATTTGACACATTTTTTTCCTTCTCTATGAAAGTCCTGGGTCTCAATACAATGTATAATCCATATGCAAATATATCCTATGTGATAGATATAATAAAGGAAATATTATATGTGTAGTAATAATAAATAAATAAATAAATAAGGGTAATAAATGTCATATGCAGTAGAACCCATGTATGTAAATAGATCTCATATATATGAATATGATTTTTTCCAGTGCTAGGGTTTCAATACAGGCCCTGGAAACTGGTCTGAATTTCTTTTTTCTTTTGTTCTTTTTTTTTTTTTTTGGCCGTCATGGTGCCTGAAATCTGGGCGTGGGCACTGTCCCTCAGCTCTTCAGTTCAAGGTGAGCGCTCTACCACTTGAGTTACAGTGCCACTTCCAGCTTTTTCTGCTTATGTGGTGCTGAGTTATTGAACCAAGGACCTCATGCATGTAAGGCAAGTACTCTACCACTGAGCCACCTTTCCTGCCCCATGAATTTCTTGTCTTTAAGGACGGTGAGCTTTCCTCTTCACACACAGTGTCGCAGAGTTACCCAGACCCTCAGTTCAAATCCCAGGCCTGCTAGAAAAATGGTGCAATTTCCTAGCCAGGGTCTTATTGTTATTATTACAGTTTTTTTGGCCTAGCACAGGGCTTGAACTCAGGTCTTCGCATCTCTGCCACAGCTGATCATTGGATCCAACAACCCTACTTCAAATTTCAGAGCTGGCAAAAAAATAAAAATAAAAAGGAGAAGGATAAAACTGAGAAGTTCAAGAAGGTGGTTTTACTTTTTTTTTCCTTTGTATTGTGACCATCCTGGGTGAATGTGTACAAGACATTGTATTGCTAATGTTTGGTGGGCTATTAGGGAAGCCATAGCTGGAACAAGCAACTTAGACCTGGAGGTCGAATCTTGGAACTGCCACTAATGAAAGATGGGAGGTTCTAAGAAATTCATTCTGATATACATCCGTAGAAATGGAATGCTATAAAAGTAACATTTAAATTAGTAGTGAGTATATGATTATATTCTAAAATTATACACAACAATTATTCTACATTGACTAATTTTCAATTAATACTTTATTATGTATTCAATCATGATACTTAAAAAATGAAGGAATAATTTAATTGCCAATAATTGGTAGTAATATCATATATGCACTTTCATAATATACAGACATCTCTTTTGTTTTACACACATACATCTATCTATCTATCTATCTCTATCTACCAATCTACACATTTATCTGTTTATACACTTTTCACTCCTGGGGCTCAGTGTTAAGAGTGCTCA
>NW_024872330.1:0-29916 GCF_019054845.1 Dipodomys spectabilis | reverse complement strand
ATTCCCCCAGCAGTGTTCTTTCCGTTGAGGAGCGTTTTTGCTATTCGGGGTCTTTTATTGTTCCATATGAATTTTTGGATTGCTTCTTCTATTTCCTTGAAAAATGAGGTTGGAATTTTGATAGGTATCGCGTTGAATTTGTAGATAGCCTTGGGAAGTATTTCCATTTTCATGATGTTAATCTTTCCAATCCAGGAGCATGGGAGTTTTTGCCATTTTCTAAGTTGTGATTCGATTTCCTTTTTCAATTTTTTAAGTTTTCATCTTAGAGGTCCTTCACTTCTTAAGTTAATTCCTAGGTATTTTATTTTTTTGTGGGGATATTACAAATGGAGTTGCTTTCCTAATTTCAGCCCCACATTTCTCATTGTGGGCATACAAAAAAGCCATTGATTTTTGAGTGTTAATTTTATACCCTACTACTTTGGCAAAATTTTGAATCAGCTTGAGTAATTTGGGAGTGGAGTTTATGGGATTCTTTAAATAAAAGATCATGTCATCTGCAAAGAGGGAGAGTTTTATTTCTTCTTTCCCTATGTGGATCCCCTTTATGTCTGCACCTTGTCTTATTGCTGTAGCTAGGAATTCTAATACTAGGTTGAAGAGAAGTGGAGAGTGTGGACATCCTTGTCTTGTTCCTGAGTAAAGAGGAAATGGCTTTAGTTTTTCACCATTGAGTATAAAGCTGGCTGTAGGTTTGTCATATACACCTTTATTGTATTGAGGAATGTTCCATGGATTCCTAATTTTGCCAAAACCTTCATCATAAAAGGGTGTTGGATCTTGTCGAATGCTTTTTCTGCATCTATTGAGATAACCATGTGGTTCTTATCATTGCTCCAGTTGATGTGATGAATAATATTGATTGATTTGCCTATTTTGAACCAGCTTTGCATCCCTGAAATGAATCTTGTTTTATCGTGGTGTATGATTTTTTGGATGAATTGTTGAAATTGATTGGGCAAAATTCTGTTGAAAAGTTTTGCATCAATGTTCATCAAAGAAATGGGTCTATAGTTCTCTTTCTTTGATGAATCCCTGCCTGGTTTTGGGATCAGGGTTATGATGGCTTCATAGAATGTGTTCCGTAGAGAACTTTCTATTTCAATTTCATTGAAGAGTTGGAGGAGTATTGGTGTGAGCTCTGCTTTGAAGGCCTTGTAGAATTCCGCTGTAAAACCATCTGGTCCTGGACTTTTCTTAGCTGGGAGGTCTCTTATTGCTGTTTCTATTTCAATGCTTTATGTGGGCCTGTTAAGATGGTTTATCTCATATTGGTTTAGTTTTGAGATGTCAATATTTGCTAGGAAAAGGTCCATTTCTGCCAAGTTCTCAAACTTATTAGCATAAAGTTTTGAGAAGTTATTCCTTTAAAGTGTTCTGAATCTTGATTGTTTCCGTGCTGATGTTTCCATTCTCATCTCCGAGTTTATTCATTTGGGTGTGTTCTCTTTTTCTGATAAGATTTGCTAAGGGTCTGTAAATTTTGTTAATTTTTTCGAAGAACCAACTCTTTGTTTTGTTGATTCTTACTATAGTTTATTTGGATTCTAATTCATTTAATTCTCATTTAATTTTAATTATTTCTTTCTGTCTACTGGATTGGGGTTTATCTTGCTGCTCTTTGTCAAGGAGGCTCAGAAGTCTCATGAAATTGTTGGTTTCAGATCTCTCTAATTTGTTGATGTAGGAATTCAGAGCTATAAACATGCCTCTGAGGACTTCCTGTCCTATGTCCCAGAGGCGCTGGTAATTTTGTGCTTGTTTTTGTTGAATAGCATAAACATTTGAATTTCCTTTCTGATCTTTTCCATGATCCACTCATGATTCAGCAGTGTGTTGTTCAGCCTCCATGTGTTACAGGACTATCTTTGGTGGCTTTTGTTGTTGAGTTTTAATTTTATTCCCTTGTGGTCCAAGAGAATGCAAGGTATAACTTCAATGTTTCTGAATTTGGACACGTTTGCTTTGTGGCCTAAATGTGGTCTATTTTAGAAAACGTTCCTTGTGCTGCTGAGAAAAACGTATATTCTGATGCTGCTGGGTGAAATATTCGTTAGATGTCTGTTAAATCTAGTTGATCTATGCAGTTGTTTATATCTGCAGTTTCTCTGTTGAGTTTTTGCCAAGTTGATCTATCTAGTGGGAAGAATGGTGGGTTAAAATCCCCAACTATTGATGTCTTTGGATCTATGTGGGATTTGAGGGAATGTAGTGTTTCTTGGAAAATTTGGGTGCTCCGTTGTTTGGCGAATAGATATTAAGAATTGTAGTATCCTTCTGAAGGAGAGATCTCTTAATTAGTATGTAGCGACCTTCTTTTTCTCTTCTCACAAATTTTAATTTGAAGTCTATTTTATCTGATTATAGGATTGCAACTCCCTCCTGTTTATGGGGGCCATTTGCTTGGTAGATTTTGTTCCAGCTTTTAACATTGAAAATGTGTTTGTTTTTATGGGCAAGATGTGACTCCTGAAGGCACCAGATAGAAGGACCTTGTTTTTTAATCCAACTAGACAGTCTATGTCACTTCATTGGACAGTTGAGTCTGTTAATGTTAAGAGATAGGACTGAGAGTTATTTGGGAGTTCCTGCAATGATATCAATCTTCTTGGGGGCTGTGAAAACTGGGTTCTTCCTATGGTTCTTGGATTCTCAGTTTGGGTGCAGTTTCTTGACCCTTATTGTGGTCTTGTTGGTTTTCTATGTGTAGAACATCATTAAGAATCTTGTGTAGGGCTGGTTTGGTGGAGATGTATTGTTTCAATTTTTCTTTGCTATGGAAGGTTTTTATTTGGCCTTCAGTTATGAAGGAGAGTTTAGCTGGATACAGTATTCTCGGTTGATAGTTGTTTGTTTTTAGGGCATGGCATATACCATTCAAGGCTCTTTTTGCTTTGATTGTCACTTCTGAGAAATCTGAGGTGATTCTAATTGGTTTCCCTTTATAGGTGATTAATCTTTTCTCCTTGACAGCTTTAAGGGTCTTTTCCTTGGTCTGAGTTGATCCTGTGTGGATTATAATGTGATGGTGAGATGTCATATTCTGGTCTGGTCTATTTGGAGTTCTAAAAGCTTCTTGTATTTGAATAGGCCTATCTTTTTGCATGTTTGGGAAGTTCTCTGCTAGGATCCTGTTAAACAAATTTTCTAGACCATTAACTTCTGTTTCTAGGTGCTCCTCTACACCCATTATCCTTAGATTAGGCCTTCTGATGGTGTTTTTCAAGTGTTGGATAGACCTCTCATATTTCTTGGATTTCTCTTGGATGGTTGTATTTTCTTTCTCTACAATGTCTAGGCTGTCTTCAATCCCCAAGATTCGATCTTCTGCATGGTCTAACCTGCTGTCGAGACTTTCTACTTTGTTTTTTATTTCTTTTCCTTCTAGTTGATCAGCTTTGATGGCTTCAAATTCTTTGTTGAAGCTTTTTTTTAGATCTTGTATGAAATTCTTTACTTACTTAATTTGGTGTTCACTGTTTATTCTCAAATCACTTAGTTGATTGGTTATGGTTTCCTTGGACTCCCATTCCTTCTGTTGGGTTCCATTCAGCATTCCCTTTGTGGTCTCCCTGACTTCCTTCAGCTCTTTGTTAATGGATTCCATGAATGCCTTTAATGATCTTTGTGTATTTTCATCCTGCTCTCTCAATTCCTATATTACTCTTTGATTAGCTTCCTCCCGTTCTTGAGATTCTTATAGTTCTCTTTGAGTGTTCTTACGCTGCTGTGTTAAGTGTGTACACAATGGGGGATAAGGTCTAATAATCAACTACGGGTTTATCTGAGGATGTGCAGAAAAGCAATTAAGTCACATAAAGAATGAAAGAGAAGAACAGGTGAAAAGGATAAGAAAGAAAGAAAAAAAGATCAGAAGTTCAGTATAGCTAAACAAAAATCAAGACAAAACATTAAAAAAAAAAAGAGGAATAAAAATGCACACACACTTATACACCTAAAATAAAATTCTAAGAGGAAAAAAAAATTACTAGAAAACAATTTTTTTCAAAAAAGGTAAAAATTAAATTTAAAAAAAAAAACATTTTTAGAAAAAAATTTTTTATAAGAGATACAACAGACCAAGATGGCGACGGGGCAGTAGGGAAACGCCACAGCTCTCTCCAACCAAAAAGAGAGTTCGAGGTCCAACGCTTAATCTCCCCAAGAGACCGACAACAACAAAAAGATGAACACTCAGAGAAAAACCAGAGGTGGAAAATAACAAAAGAAGAAAGAGAGGAAAAGAAGAAATTGAGAACAGAGAAGAGCGAAGACCCCTCCCCCAACCTTACTGGCCGCGCGGCAGTGTGCCAAGCCGCCGGCCAGCTGGCCCGGCGGGGGCTGCCGGAGCCACAGAGACACAGGGGGCTGCTTGCAGATCACCAGGTACCGGATTGCAGAACAGCGGATCACCAGGAACAGAGAAACCTACCAGCCGGGAGTCTCCACGAGGATCCTACCCCCACCCCTCACTCTCCACCGGAGCGGAGAGGCTCCATCCCGCCAAAGCCGCCCGGCACCAGCAGTGCGACAAAGGGACCTGTCGGCAGACCACCCGGCCAATCTTGATCGCAACTACCCGGCGGGGGCCGCCCAACCCAGCCCGCAACCACCCCAACTGAACTCGGATTGCAACAACAACTGACGACCTACAGGGTGAGTACCCCACAGGGGACAGTCAATCCATCAAGGGAGACCAGAGCTGGAGGGAATCCCCAGACCCTGACCTAGACTCCCTACCCCAACACCCGGACCACAGGACCCACTAAAACTGGGAACTGTTCGAGAGCTCCACCAGCCGGTGGAGCACACTCTGCTGGCCAGGCCAGAGCAAGAGCGCCCCTGGAAGGGAGCTTAAATGCTCAAGCCAGGAACAGTGCCCCTGGGTCAAGACTACCAACAGTAGAAGAAATTTGAACTGTGTCCTCCAGGCTGCATAACCAAGGTGGTATACACATTAGCACAGGCCTAACGAGCGCGCTCCAGGCTGGGGCCGGAACCAGGCCAGGGGACCGGCGCCTGAACAAAGCAAAAAGGGTCAGAAGTGGGGCTGTGGCTCAAATGGTAGGGTGCCAGCCCTGAGCTGAAGAGCTGAGGGACAGCACCCAAACCTAGAGTTCAAGCCCACAACCAGCCCAAAACAAACAAACAAAAACACATCAGGAGCCCATAGCAGACTCCAGTATTTGGGAGAGTGCATCCAGAGCATCTGATCTTCCCAAGAGCACCCGCAGGAGCAAACACAAGCAGTCTAGGCTGCTCAACCCTTCCAAAGGCGGGAATTGCTACAGCAGAGAGCTGAGAATCCTAAGTGAATAGCAGCTGGAAATAGGCTCCCAACAGAATCCAGATCAGGCACAGACTCTCTCTACCAATACAGAATCAGCAACCAAGCAAAGACAGACACACCAAAACAAGATTGAAGAGCAGTCTCCTGAACCCCCAAGCGAAAATCACAGAGAAAAATCACAAGGTTTACCACTACCCAGGACAGCAAGCTCAACTCAAAAGCCAGCAGCCACGCAGGGGAGAGCCCCAGTGGGAGCAAAGCAGGAATGGAGGACAAAAACTACATCCAAGGGTTGCTGGAGGCAATGACTCAAGAAATAAAGCGAGAAATGGATCAGAAATTGAAAGAGCACAAGGATGAACTATCAAAAGATATACAGGATATCAAACAAAAATTGGATGCAAAAATAGAAGCTGCACAAACCTCAGTAAGAAGTGAGATAAACGCCAAATTAGAGGTAATGCATACTGATCTCACCTCACTGAGAGGTGAGATCAGTACTCTGAGAACCAACATTGAATCCATAAAGGGATCCATTTCCACCATGCAAACCACAATAGAAGCCACGGTCAACAGAGTGAATGAAATGGAAGGTAGAGTGTCAGATACAGAAGACAGAATACACCAACTGGACCAAAAAGTGACAGATATGGAAAAATCACTCAAATTAAACCAAAGGGAAATTCAAGAGCAAGCAGATAATGCTAAAAAATTTAACCTTCGCATAATCGGGGTGGACGAAGGTGAGGAATTCCAGAGCAAGGGAATGCAACACCTATTTAACAAGATAGTCAATGAAAATTTTCCCCACCTCAAAAACGACCATCTTAACTACATCACAAAAGCTTATCGAACACCCAACAAGCAAGATCCCAGGAGAAACACTTCTAGGCACATAATAGTAACAATGATGGATCTGAATAATAAGGAAACAATCCTGCATGCAGCAAAAATGAAGAAGGAGCTATACTACAACGGGAAAAAAATTAGAATCACTGCAGATCTCTCCACACAAACAATGAATGCAAGAAAAGCCTGGGAAAGCACCATACGAGCCCTGAGAGCCAATAACTGCCAACCCAGACTGATATACCCGGCAAAGCTAGCATTCACATTCGATGGAGAACTGAAAACTTTTAATAGCAAAGAAAAACTAAATGAATACATAAACATTAAGCCAGCATTACAAAGAATTCTAAGAGGGGGGACACAACCTGAAGAAAGCAACCAGGAACTGGGACCTGCCCCAAACAGGCATTACTCAAAGTCTAACTGAGCAAGCACAGGAGGAAAGGAAAGAAGAAAAACTTAGGAAAACGGAATGGCAGGGACAACAATGCATCTCTCTATACTTTCTCTTAATATAAATGGGCTGAATTCGCCAATTAAAAGAAAACGAACTGAGGACTGGATCAGAAAACAAGACCCATCCATCTGTTGCCTTCAGGAGACCCACCTCTCAGCCAAACACACAAACAAACTCAGAGTGAAGGGGTGGAAAAGGATCTACCAATCAAATTCCCCCAATAAGAAAGCAGGTGTAGCTATCCTGTTATCTGACAAAATAAACTTTTCATTAAAATCAGTACAGAAAGACAAGGACGGACACTACATATTAATAAAGGGAACAATCCAAGAGGAGGATATAACCATCATCAACTTATATGCCCCAAATATTGGTGCACCCAGATATGTTAAACAAATGCTCTCAAACTTACAGAATAAAATAGATCCCAATACGATAATACTAGGAGACTTTAACACGCCACTCTCACCAAAGGACAGGTCTACCAACCAGAGGATTGGCAAAGAAGCTACCGAATTAAGTGAGGCCATACTTCAAGCGGAATTAACTGACATCTACCGAGTATTTCACCCTAAAACAACACAGTACACATTCTTCTCAGCAGCTCATGGAACTTTCTCCAAAATAGACCATATCATAGTCCATTCAAGGAACTTAAGCAAATACAAAGGGATCGACATAATCCCCTGTATCCTATCTGACCACAGTGGAATCAAGCTAGCTCTCAATAACAAAGCATACCGCAGAAATTTCTCTAATACATGGAAATTGAACAGCACACTCCTTAACAAGGCCTGGGTAACAGAAGAGATCAGAGAAGAAATAAAGCATTTCCTACAACTCAATGAAAATGAAAACACCTCACAAAGAAACTTGTGGGACACAGCAAAAGCAGTCCTGAGGGGCAAATTTATTGCCCTCAGTGCCCACATCAAGAGAATGGAGACAGACCAAGTAAATAATCTCATGTTGCAACTAAAACAGCTAGAAAAACAAGAAAAAATGGGACCTAAAGCTACTAGACGAAGCCAGATAACCAAATTGAGAGTAGAGATTAACCAATTAGAAAATCAGAAAACCATAACCAAAATAAACCAAACAAAAAGCTGGTTCTTTGAAAAAATAAACAAAATTGATGGCCCGTTGGCAAGATTAATTAAAAAAAGAAGAGAGGAAACCCATATTAATAGGATTAGGGATGCCACGGGAAACATCACAACACGTACCCAAGATATCCAAACAATTCTAACAGACTATTTTCAAAAGCTATACTCTCTAAAGGAAGAAAATCTGGCGGAAATGGATGCATTTTTAGAGAAATACAAGTTACCCAAACTGAGCAAAGAAGAAGTTAACCAATTAAATAAGCCAATATCCTATAATGAGATACAGGAAGCTATCAAAAGTCTTCCAACAAAAAAAAGCCCAGGACCAGATGGATTCACAGCAGAATTCTATAAGACCTTTAAACAAGAACTAATACCCATACTCCTCAAGCTCTTCAGAGAAACAGAGAAGGAGGGAGCTATCGCAAACTCATTCTACGAAGCCAATATCACACTCATCCCCAAACCAGGCAAAGACCCAACCAAAAAGGAGAATTACAGGCCAATCTCCTTGATGAACACAGATGCAAAGATCCTTAACAAGATTCTAGCTAACAGAATCCAGAAACACATAAAAAAAAATAATACACTATGATCAGGTAGGCTTCATCCCAGAGACACAGGGATGGTTTAACATACGTAAGTCAATAAGTGTAATCCAGCATATCAACAGAGCCAAGGTCAAGAATCACATGATTATCGCCACAGATGCAGAAAAGGCCTTTGATAAAATTCAACATTCATTCATGCTAAAAGCTCTGGAGAAAATAGGAATAGAAGGAACATTTCTAAAAACAATAAAAGCCATATATGACAGACCAATAGCCAATATTATACTTAATGGGGAAAAGCTACAACCAATCCTCCTAAAAACAGGAACAAGGCAAGGATGCCCACTGTCTCCACTCCTCTTCAACATAGTCCTAGAACCCTTAGGAAGGGCAATAAGGCAAGAAAAAGACATTAAAGGGATCCGCATAGGGAAAGAAGAAGTTAAACTATCCCTTTTTGCAGACGACATGATACTATACCTCCACGATCCCAAAAACTCCATCCCCAAACTTTTAGAAATCATAAGTCACTTCGGCAAAATAGCAGGATACAAAATAAACCCACAAAAATCAGTTGCCTTCCTATACACTGATAACGCACAGGAAGAGAGGGAAATAAAGGGAGCAACCCCATTCACAATAACCTCCCAAAAATAAAATATTTAGGAATTAACCTAACCAAAGATGTAAAAGAACTATTTAATGAGAACTATAAAAAGTTAAAGAAAGAAATTGCAGAAGACACTAGGAAATGGAAAGACCTCCCATGCTCCTGGATAGGCTGACTTAATATAGTAAAGATGGTGATACTTCCAAAACTAATATACAAATTCAATGCAATTCCTATTAAAATCCCAATGACGTACATCACTGAAATACAGAAAACAGTCCAAAAATTTATATGGAACAACAAAAGACCTAGAATAGCCAAAACAATTCTAGGGGATAAAGACAATATGGGAGGGCTATCCATGCCGAACTTCAAACTCTACTACAGAGCTATAATAACAAAGACAGCATGGTACTGGCACAAAAACAGACCCGAAGACCAATGGAACAGAATAGAAGATCCAGATATAAATCCACAGGCCTACAGCCAGCTGATATTCGACAAAGGAGCCAAAGACATACAATGGAAGAAACACAGCCTCTTCAACCGCTGGTGCTGGGAAAACTGGGCAGCCACATGCAGAAAACTAAAAGTGGACCCCAGCCTATCACCATGCACCAACATCAACTCAAAATGGATTAAAGACCTTAACATTAAACCTGAATCTCTGAAACTACTGCAGGACAGAGTAGGAGAGACACTTGAACTAATAGGCACAAGAAGGAACTTCCTGAACAGAGTCCCAGGGTCACAACAAGTTAGAGAGAGACTCGACAAATGGGACTACCTTAAAATAAAAAGCTTCTGCACAGCTAAATCTATCGCAACTAAGCTAGAAAGACAACCAACTAATTGGGAAAAAATATTTACCAGCAATATATCAGACAAGGGGTTAACATCCTGTATATAAAGGGAACTCAAGAAACTAATCCCTCCCAAACCTAACAAACCAATTACTAAATGGGCAAGGGAACTAAAGAGGGATTCTCAAATGAAGAAATAAAAATGGCAAAGAAACACATGAGGAAATGTTCATCATCCCTGGTGGTGAAGGAAATGCAAATAAAGACAACCCTGAGATACCACCTTACCCCAGTCAGAATGTCCCACATCCACAAATCAGCCAACGACAAATGCTGGAGGGGATGTGGAGAAAGAGGAACCCTATTACACTGCTGGTGGGAATGTACACTTATACAACCACTTTGGAAAGCAGTCTGGAGGGTCCTTAGAAAGCTAAAGATTGACCTCCCTTATGACCCAGTCATACCACTTCTAGGCATCTACCCTGAACAACAGGAACCAATATACAAGGACACGTGCACCTCCATGTTTATTGCAGCACTGTTCGCAATAGCTAGGATATGGAAACAACCTAGATGCCCCACCACAGATGAATGGATCCAAAAATTGTGGTATCTATACACAATGGAATATTATGCAGCCATTAGAAATGACAAAATAATGGCATTTGCAGGGAAATGGATGGAGCTAGAAGGAATCATGTTGAGCGAGGTAAATCCAAGAATGAAGAGACAAACGGTACATGGTCTCCCTGATAAGTGGATGCTAAATCCAAAAGGTTAGGTGATACGACAAAACTAACAGGATATAAGAAACAAAGAACTCCCGCTCATCTGGTTGAACCACTACTAAATACCCCATGCTGCTGATCACAAATATGGTATATAACATGTGAACACTGTTATATATTACAGACTGTGGTAGACAATTTGCTCCAGGGAAGTTAGAATGAACTTGTGACTTTGAAATTATGTAATCATTTAACCACAATCAAAAAAAAAAAAAGAACCTCGGGGAAGGGAGGGAGGGAGGGGATGATAGGGGGAAAACAATGGAGGGGGTAACAATGTTCAAGAGGAAGTGTACTCATTACCTCACTCATGTAACTGTAACCCTCTGTATAGTAGCTTTACAAAAAAAAAAAAAAGAGAAAAAAAAAAAGATACAACAACAACAAAAAATCTTCTTTGATTTTTTGGAGATGGGTGGGTAAAATCCTGTGTCTCCCTTGTGTCCATAACCAGCCTCTTGTTGGGGTCTCTGGTCTGCTTGTGTTCCTGTGACTTGGTTGGTTACTTAATCAGTTTCTTTGAACAGGCAGAAAAATGCTCTGCGATCCTCCTCCCAGGTGAGTTCAGTGGGTGGAAGATGGCTTTTCCTCGAGTTTGGAGATGCTGTGATGATGCTAGGTTCTGGGTAGAATTGAGGCCTTTCAGCAAGCATTAGCTTTTCCTGAGGGCTGGTTTGTGAGAAACTCATAGAATCCAGCCTGGAGCCATTCTCAGGGTTTCTGTTTACTGAATTTCAGTTGATTGTCGAGGCTGCTAAAGGGAGGGGCAGCCTCTGGCTCTGATTACCAGGTGAAGAAAGCCACTCCTGGTGCTGGCACCCGAGCTAGGTGACTTTTCCCTGGGTGGAGTTGAGTCTGGCAGGTGAGGTAAGGCTCTTGTGACCTGCTAGATGACCCTAGATTTATTCCAGGGCCTGAGTTGGAGCTAGAAGCTCCTCCGAGCTTTGTCAGTATCCAAGATGGAGATCTCCGGTACTGGGGGTTGGGAGGGGTGGCCTTCCCTCCTCTGCTCCCTGCGAAGGAGTGAGGACATCAGGCTTCTACTCACGCCGAGCCTTGGTTCCTGGGTCGTCTCTGGTCTGCGAACTGCAGGATATAGATGTCTGCTCCTTGTCGGTTCTTGTTGGTGTTGAGTGGAATCCACTCGCCCACCACGTCTGGCTCCTTCATCCCGGACTCTCTGTGATTCAGGTATCACGCCTGCTGTCGCTTCTGCCACTGCTGCCGCGGCTGTGGTGGCTGCGGGCAAGTGCCCAGGGCTGTCTCCTTGTCTGTATTTTCTCTCTCTGGCCTCACTCTCTGTCCTGTGAAGGCACACTTGTTGTGATTCTCTGGCTTAGGACTGTTCCCTGGAACTCTAAAACTGCTTTCTATGCCAGAGCTTGTTTAGCCTACAGCTTCTCTTCCGCCATCTTCCTGGAACTTCCTGGCAGTTTATTCTTAATGCAAGAATTACAATCACAATTCACCAAACAACAGAGCACCCAAATTTATGCAAGAAACACTATTTTCCCTCAAATCACAATAGCTCCAAAGACTTGAATTGTTGGGGACGTTAACACACCACTTTCCCCACAAGACAGATAAACTCAGAAAAACTCAACAGAGAAAACACAGATCTGAACAACTGCATAGATCAACTAGATTTAACAGACATCTATGGAATATTCCAACCAACAGCATCAGAATATACGTTTTTCTCAGCAACACAAGGAATACTTTCCAAAATAGAACACATTTTAGGCCACAAAGCAAACTTGTCCAAATTCAGAAACATTGAAGTTATACCTTGCATTCTCTCAGACCACAAGGGAATAAAATTAGAACTCAACACCGAAAGCCACCAGAGATAGTCCACTAACACATGAAGGCTGAAAAACACACTGCTGAATCACGAGTGGGTCATAGAAAAGAACAGAATGGAAATTCATATATTCATGATATTCAACAAAAATGAACACACAAATTACCAACTTCTCTGGGACACAGCAAAGGCAATACTCAGGGGCAAGTTTATAGCTCTGAATTCTTACATGAACAAATTGGAGAGATTTGAAACCAACAATTTCATGAGACATCTGAGCCTCCTTGAAAAAGAGGAGCAAGATAAACCCCAATCCAGTAGACAGAAAGAAATAATTAAAATTAAAGCAGAATTAAATGAATTAGAATCCAAAAAATATAGAAAGAATCAACAAATCAAAGAGTTGCTTGTTCAAAAAAATTAGTAAAATTGACAGGCCCTTAGCAAACCTTATCAGAAAAAGAAGAGAACACACCCAAATAAATAAACGCAGAGATGAGAATGGAAACATCACCACAGAAAAAAACAAGATACAGAACATTATAAGGGAATACTTCTCAAAACTTAATGCTAATAATTTTGAAAACTTAGCAGAAATGGAACTTTTCCTAGCAAATACTGACATGCCAAAAATAAACCAAGATGAGTTAAACCATTTTAACAGGCCCATATCAAGCATTGACATAGAAACAGCAATAAGAGACTTCCCATGTAAGAAAAGCCCAGGACCAGATGGTTTTACAGGGGAATTTTACAAGGCCTTCAAAACAGAGCCCAGAGCCCACACCAATACTTCTCCAACTCTTCAATAAATTGAAAGAGAAAGTTCACTACTGAAATCATTCTATGAAGCTATGATAGCCCTCATCCCAAAACCAGGCAGGGACTCATCAAAGAAAGAGAACTATAGACCCATTTCTTTGATGATCATTGATGCAAAACCTCTCAACAAAATTTTGACCAATCGACTTCAACAATTCATCCAAAAAAATATCATACACCACGATGAAATAGGTTTCATTTCAGGGATGCAAAGCTGGTTCAGTATACACAAATCAGTTAATTCATCACATCAACAAGAGCAAGGATAAGAAACATATGGTTATCTCAATAGATGCAGAAAAAGCATTTGACAAAATCCAATATCCATTCATGATGAAGGTTTTGGAAAAATTAGGAATCCATGAAACATTCCTCAATACAATAAAGGCTGTATTTCACAAACCTACAGCCACCATTATACTTAATGGTGAAAAACTAAAGCCATTTCCTTTTAACTCAGGAAGGAGGCAAGGACGTCTCCTCTCCACTTCTCTTCAATCTAGTATTAGAATGCCTAGCTACAACAATACGACAAGATGAAAACATAAAGGGGATCCAAATAGGGAAAGAAGTAAAACTCTCCCTCTTTGCAGATGACATGATATTGTATGTAAAAAATGCCAAAGACTGTACTCCAAAATTACTCAAGCTGATTCAAAACTTTGTCAAAGTAGCTGGGTATAAAATTAACCCTCAAAAATCCATGGCTTTTCTGTATGCCAACAATGAGAAAAGTGTGGCTGAAATTAGGAAAGCAATTCCATTCATAATAGCCCCACAAAAAATAAAATACCTAGGAATTAACTTAACCAAAGAAGTGAAGGACCTCAATGATGTAAACTTTAAAAGCTTGAAAAAGGAAATCAAAACAGAACTTAGAAGTGCAAAAACTCCCATGCTCCTGGATTGGAAAGATCAACATCTTGAAAATGGCAATACTTCCCAAGGCTATCTACAAATTCAATGCGAAACCTATCAATATTCCAACCTCATTCTTCAAAGAAATAGAAGAGGCAATCCAAAAAGTCATATGGAACAATAAAAGACCCCAAATAGATAAAACTATCCTCAACAGAAAGAACAGTGCTGGAGGAATATCAATACCAAATTTCAAACTCAACTATAAAGCCATAGTAATCAAAACAGCTTGTTACTGGCACAAGAACAGACCTCAGGACCAATGAAACAGAATTGAAACTCAGAAATGAACCTACAGTCCTATAGCCCTCTAATCTTCAATATGGGAGCTAAAAAAAAATAGAATGGAAGAAAGACAGCCTCTTCAGTTAATGGTGTTGGCGTGGTTAACTACTTGTAGAAAACTAAAGCTAGATCGTTATATATTACCCTGCACCAAAATCAACTCCAATGGAGCGAAGACCTCGGAGTCAAAGCAGACACTCTGAAAACATTACAGGATCGAATAAGAAAAACCCTTTTTCTCCTTCGCTCAGGCTGAAATTTTCTTAATATAAACCCAGAAACACAACAAATTAAAGAAAGGTTGGACAAATGGGATTGCATGAAATTGCAGAGCTTCTGTATGACAAAGGACATCACTAGCAATATCAATAGAAAGCCCATGGATTGGGGGAAGATCTTCACTAGCCATACAACGGACAGGGGTCTCATATTTAAAACATACCTGGAACTGAAAACATTAAATCCCCCAACCACAAATCTTCAAAGAAACAACTGCCCAATAAATAAGTGGGCTAAAGACTTAAACAGAAACTTCTCTGAAGAGGAATGAAAGATGGCCAATACATACTTTAAGAAATGCTCAACCTCCCTAGCCATAAAAGAAATGCAAATCAAAACAACATTGAGATATCACCTCGTCCCAGGTAGAATGGCTATAATCAAGAACTCTAATAACAACACATGCTGGAGGAGATGTGAACAGAAGGGAACCCTACTGCATTGTTGGTGGGAGTGTAAACTTGTTCAACCTCTTTGGAAAGGAATATGGAGGTTCCTCAAAAGACTCCAAATAGAGTTCCCCTATGACCCTGCAATCCCACTTTTGGGCATTTACACAAATATTCACAAACAAGATCACACTAAAGGTACCAGCAGGATATGTTTATTGCAGAATTATTTACCATAGTTAAGATATGGAACCAACCCTGATGCCCCTCAGTAGATTAATGGATCAAGAAAATGTGGTATATATATATATACACACAATGGAATTCTATGTGTCCATCATAAAGAATGACATTGCCCCATTTGTGAGGAAATGGAAAGACTTGGAAAAAATTATATTAAGTGAAGTAAACCAGGCCCAAAGAAACATAGGTCCCATGGTTTTCCTTTTTTCCAATAAATAGTATATGTCTGAATCGAGCAGAATTGTTCAGATATATTGATGTTAGGGAAATGTACCCTAAGATATGTACTCAAATGCTGTTTTCTTTCATGCGATTGTTTCTAACACATTTATAAGATGATATCTTTGTTGCTTTGTATGTCCCTCCCCCATGGTATAACCCCTACTTTCACTGTATTTGATGTTGTTATAATTTGTGGAGAGTAAGAGCAAAAACAAATCGTTTAAATAGGGATACAGGTGGACCCATTGCAACAATGAGATGTACAAGTCGTTATGTCGAAAACGAACTTTCCAACTTTGGTGTGGGGTGATTGTAGGCTTGGGTAGAGGGATAGGGGGAGGATGGGATAGGAAAGGGAAACAAAGGAGCAGGCTACAATGCTTGATAAGAAATGTACTCATTATCTTGCTCATGTAATTGTAACCCCCTTGTACAATATTTTCACAATAAAAACAAATAATAATCTAGAAAAAAAAAAGAATTACAATCACCATTACTAGAACAAGAAGCTAGGCTTAACAACTTTATAACTTTTAAAAACATCCTAATTGTAGAACATCATTGAAAGCAAGTTCCATTATACAAATAAACTTTTTAACCCTCCTTTGAAGGCCTTTTTAATTGTAATTTTAACACATACAAGGGGCAGTTTTAGCAATAATAATCAGATCATCACATCACTCATTTTAACCATCATGTTTTCAGTGTCTATCTGCAGGGAAAAAAGACAGAACAAAGATGGGCCACTCAGCCCCTCCTATGGAATGGGCACACACCCAATCTGACTCTTTAAGGTTAGATGAACTGCGTTTGTGCCAGCTTGCCCTCCTTTACCATGTGTGGACTCCTCCCAGGGCCAGTCCCACCATCTATGAAGCACCCCCCCCAGGGTCGGTCCCACCATGCTTGACCCGCTTAACTGCACTTCTGCCTGCTCATCTTCACCCCTAAATGTAGATCTTAGGTGGTCTTCTAAGTTTTCCCATTTTTGGTGGGGGAGGTTTGAATAAAATACTGCTTTAGATAGACAGAACGGGTCATGTTTTGTAACAGTGCTAAATTGACCTTTACATTTAAATTTTTAATATTTATCCTGAAATTTTAGCCAAGGGAACTAAATCCCAAACTGCCAAAACATTTTAAAATATTAAATTTTAAAATAACAGATTTTCTAATTTCTACATTAAAGAATCCTTAAAAAGCCATTTAAAACAATGTGAAAGATTTTTTAATTTTTAGTAATGTCTAAATCCCTTAACCTTTTACATTTTAAACTTAAACTCACCCAATTTTTACAGCATGTTGACAATTTTTATCTTGAACAAGTTTACAAACACATAGAAAACACACACATCTTAAAGCGTGCAAAAATCAAAATCAGTTGTACATAGATTTTTTTAAAAGTTTTTTAACAAAAATTTAATACAGTATTTTTTTTTAACTAAGTACCTTTGTTAAGCTTCATTTTCCCTGGGCTTGCTTGTTTAGCAAGGCAATTCACCAACAGATCTTTTGAATACCTTCTGTTGCAGAAGGGCTGGTTGACGGGGTCACCTGAAACTAAACTGGCCTGAATTTTATCCAATATTAGACAAGAGCACTTTACAAATTGTTACATTGTCAGGACTCGCTGAAAAATCCAAACCAGGTGCTTAGCCTTCCACACCCTCCGCTCAGGCAGCCTCCACAAGGAGAAAATGCATCCCAAGGCCTGAAAGGAACCAGACTAGTCCAGTAACCTTTCACACCTCACAGTGAGGGGATCATAACAGGTCTGTGGCTGAGCCCAGCCAGAGGCTGGAACTTTTATTTCCCCAGAGTTGTTCAAATAAATAACAAAAATATAAATAAACACAAAAACTAAGAATCCACACTTAAAACAGGTACCAATTCTAAAACAGAACTAGACAACAAAAGCTGAATTGGGGACTAATGGACCCTCAGTTCAACCCTACCAGAACTGCTCCATTCTCACTCAGCAAGCTGAAATCAGAGTCTGCTGAGTGAGCTGGCCACCCTCACCCAGAATTTCCCCACCCCAAAAATAGAACAGAAACGACACCAAAGTAAACAAGACAGACAAGTGGCCACAAAGACAAAATCAGATCTCCTTGAATTTGGCAACATCTCACCACCAGAGGATTTCTTTCTTTTTTTTTTTTTAGATAACTTTGACCCAGGGGCCTTCCAAGGTGGAGGAGAACTCCCAATCATCTTGGGGCAAGGGAAAAATGACCCTGGAAGCTATCCCCTCAGACTTACAGTCTCCCCCCCATACTCAGAACCTCTGGGCCAAGTCCCGAGGCTAAGATCTTGCTGGTGGCACTTGGTGGTCAGTGGCAGATTCATCTGGCTTAGAGTTTTCCCTGCAGGCCCCTTTCAAAGTTATTGCTAGATCCTGCAGGTTCTCCCTTCCCCCACTGCCTCCTCTTCTAGAGAATAAGTCAACCCTTGATGTCATCCTAAAATTCCAAAAGTATTAAAATGGGAGAGCGGCTGAGGTGAAAGGAGCCTCTGGCCCCCACTTTTGTGGGGGCTCCAGGATGCTCACTGATCTGAAAATGAAATAAAATGAATCACGAAAGGAAAGAAAGAGAGGCGCTGAATTAAAATGGCAATGGCAACTACAAATGAGACAAAGAGAGCATGCATGTTGATCTCAAGCTCGAATCCACCCCTAAACCACGGTGGTGGAGGCCAGACGAGTTCTTGTCCCAAAGGATGGCAGAGGCCGATGAGTCAATACCCAGGAGGTGGATAATCTACCCTTAACCCAGAGTGGCAGAGGCCGGACAAGTCATGGTACAAAAGACGACAGAGTCCAGAGAGACCCCACTGGGGAGGACTTCCCCAAGGGCCCAGGAAATGTCTTCCACCGGCCTGCTGGTTACCTTGTAGCACATCTGCCAACATTTCTTGCCAGCTCCAAAACCCTACTTGCAAGTCAAACATAAAACACTCAACATAAAGCAGCTGCACCCCCTCTTACCAGCTAGCTGGACGACTCACTGATCAGGTATTTGGGTGGCTTATGAGGGGGCTATCCCAGAGGAGCTCCCACATAAAGTGCCCAGTTTTTGGACGCCCCCTCTCAGAACACCAGAGACCATGATCAATGCAAACAGCAAAGAGTCATTTATTGCAAGCTGGAGTTTGGTCCTCTGTGCACTTGGTAACCGGTGATGCTAAGAGGCCCCAAGCATAAAATTGGCACAGCTTTTATATTATCAAACAAACAAGTTTAAGGGGTTTCCACACAAGCAAGTTCACAATTCAGGGGGTTTAAGTCCACCCTGATCGCACTTCCCTTTTTCAGCTGGAACACCTGGGCAACTGTTCTGTTCTTTAAGGGTGCGTAGGGTTGGTGGCAACCTGCGGTTTTTCTGAGAACTATTTTTCTCTTTGGCAGCACAGCTCTCTTTGGGGGTTACTTTGTGGGCAGCACAGCTCAGGGGGCTTGATCTTAAAATGGAATTACTTTAGTTCTTCAGTTAAGTCCTGAGGTCAAGCACCAGGAATGGTGTATGCATACACACACACACACACACACACACACACACACACCCCACATGGAGGCACCTTTGCCAAAAATGTATCATTCCATTATGTTCAGCTCCCTAATTGTCTGCCAGAAGGACTCTTGAATTAATTGTAGCAGTTTGTTTCAACACTGAAACATAGTCTTACAAAGACAGCATGAGTGCAGGAACTTGGCCTGCCACAAAAGGTGGCACAAATAAAGGCTTCCTGTCAAAACAGACCACTGGGGAGAGAGATAGCTTGGGGTACAAACAAGCCTTTTTCTCCTGACTTTCAGAACCTGCGCACGTTCATCCTCATTAATTGGCCTGGATGAATTGTTTGTTATGCAGCTTTACAGGAGTGAAGCTTTTTGTATGCCTGTTCCAACAATGAAGCCGACTTCCTCCGGCAGCCTGGGGTATGGAGACTCAGCAGGCTACACTGGGAACAATGAGGGAGCCCCGGAACATGGATTGTCTTGAAAGCACTCTCTGTGCTATGAAATCATTCTATTCAAAGCAAATTTCCTAGCTGGGTGCCTTTCTTCATAGCAACTCTGGATCTTCACTGATACAAATACATGCATACATACACAGACACATGGAGTTGCTGGCTTTTTTTTTTTTGTGGCAGGTACTGAGGCTTGAACTGTGAGCCTAGACATTTTCCCTGAGCTCCATTTGCTCAAGGAAACATTTTAGTGTGTATTAAACCATGATTACCCTAGGCTGGGGTACAGCTTGTACACCCACAGGTGATCCAGGGATCCTAGGACCAGGATTCAACTCCCAGCAATGGCAAAAATACATTAAACTAACAAAAATGGAGGAGGAAAAACCAGAAAATGTTACACAACAGTTTTTACCTTTGTTTCCTTAGCACTGTGACCTTCCTGAGCCTCAATGACTTGGCTTGAAAATTGTATGTGACCTTGCATGGATGATGGCTGGGGGGCTGTCAGTGAAGCTTGAGGCAAACCCAGACACCTAGGCCCTGAGATCAATCGTAAGACTGCCACCTACACACAGCTGAAGATCCTAGGAAACTCGTGCCTATCTATAGGAACACTAATAGAATATTTGACATATACTAATTGAATTACTAACTAGCTAGTCATTCTAATATAAGATTGTATGCAATAAATATAGGTCATTGATTAATTAGTACTTTATTAATTCTTCTACCATGATAATTGGAAGCATAATTTTTTACCAAATAATTGGTAGTAATAGAATATATAAAAATCAGTAGCAGACATCACTCTTTATATTGGGTTATACACTAGAATCTACATAAATGTCTATCTGTGTCTCTCTGTATATATTTATAGATGCATATACATATGTAAATACATACACACATGCACACACACACACACACACAAACAAACACACACACACTGCAATCTAAACATCTACCTGTTTATATATTGGTCATTCCTATGGCTTGATCTCAGGTCCTCAAATTGGCCTGCCAACTTCATTTGCATCAAACTGGTGTGCTAACATGTAACCATTCATGAAGTGGGCCTGCTAGGCCCTGAGTTCAAGTCAGAGTATTGCTAAAAACTTAATCCTGTTGGAAAAGCCAATTGTTCTACTTGTTTTCCGTATCTGTGAAAGTCCTGGGTCTCAGGAATGATGTAGAATACATAGGAAAACCTATGTCTTATGTAATAGGATGCAAAATGTTATATGTGTAATCATACTCACTCTCAAATACATAAGAAATAAAACACAAAATAAAATGAATACACTAACTGCAATATGCAATAAACACGTGTATGTAAATATAAATCATGTATTTCAAATATATACGAATATTATATATATATATTATTTTTTCGAGTGCTAGGATTTGAATTCAGGCCCTGGGAACAGTCCTGACTTTCTTGTCTTCCAGCACGGTGATCTTCCCATCCCCCACAGTGCTACAGATTTACTCACACCCTGAGTTCAAATCCCAGGCCTGGCAAAAACAATGGCCTGAATTCCAAGCCAAGGAGCCACATAATATTTTAAATATTTTTAATGTATATATGTATGTATGTATGTATGTATGTATGTATGTATGTATTTTTATTTTTCAAGCACAGGGCTTGATCTCAGGTAGTGGCAATTCTGTCTCAGCATTGATCACTCTAGGCTGGGGTGCAACCATTGGACTCACAGACAAACCTGGGTTCCTGGGCCTCAAATGCTGAGAGGAAAACAATAATAAATAATGCGACACAGAAAAATAAAAACTGGCAACTTCCTACTTTTACATTTGTTTTCTTTGCAAAGTGACCATCCTGGGTCTGAATGACACGGCTGCAAAATGTTGGTAACCTGGCATTTCTGAAGGCTGGTGGGCTACCAAGGAAGTCTTAGGCCAACACGGCAACATAGGCCATGTGTTAGAAGCACAGTCCTGACCCCTACCAATGGAGAGAGATCCTAAGAGTCTTGTTCCTATTCATAGGATTAGTGATGGAAGATTATGAATGGCAAAGTTGAATTAGTTGTTTCTGAATACTACAATACAATTAGATGGAGGGATTTTAGGAGACCAATGGATTTTAATGAATATTTTTGATACATTCAAAGAATACTATTAATTACATGGATGCAATAGTTTTGGGACAGTGGATGATTTTTTAATAATTCATTAAGGATGAAAACAAGAATATTAATTTCATGGATGCATAATAAATACCCAAGAATTGGTAGGAATGCAGTGCATATACCTGAATAATGTATAGACATCACTGGCACTCTATAAAGATCTATATTTATTTGTGTACTGCCATCTGCATGTCAATCTGTTCTTATTTTGTCAACCCCTGGGCTCGATCTCAGGTGCTAGAAATACTTATCAGCTCAATATGTCCCAAGCTGGTGTGCTGACACTCACCCATTCATGAATTGGGACTTATAGGCTGTGAGTTCTAATGCCAGCACTCACAAAAATTGAATCGTGGAGTAAGAATCCCACGGTGACACATGTTTTCTGATTCTTTGAAAGTCCTGAGTGTAAGGTATGAAGTTTCATACACAGGCAAATCTATATCTTATGTAATATATGTAGTAAATATTTCATGTGTAATAATAGTCAATAAAATAAATGGTAAATAAATTAATAAAACAAAAAATAAAATGAATAACTACACTAAGTGAAATATGTGTTCAGCATATGGGGCTCGATATCAGGGCCTGGGAACAGCCTGGCAGCTGAATAGGCTAGAGGCTTCTGTGCTGACAGTCACCCATTCATGAATTGAGCCTTCTAGGCCCTGAATTTAGATCCCAGTACTGCCAAAAATGTAATCGAGGAGGAAGAAGCCGATCGTGACACATGTTTTCTTTTTCTTTGAAAGTGCTCAGTGACAGGATGTATAATTCAGATGCAAATATATATGCTATGTTATAGGATGTCATAAATGTAAAAAATGTCATTGGTGGAAGAATTGTCACTACAATAAATGAAAAACAGATTGAATTAGTAGTGAATCATTCTAGGATAAAATTAGACACACTAGTTATAGGAGGTGGATTAAGTTTAATATTTTATTAAGCATTAATAGAATAAAAATTGCATGGAAACATAAATGCCTAATAATTGGTAGTAACACATGATGTATAATTTAATTATATAGACATCTGTCGCATTCTATAAAATATGTAATTTATATACAGATGTATGTACATATAATTTTAATTAATGCTTTATTAATTGCTGAGACACATGATTAAATGGAGACATAACTTAATACCTAAAAATTGGTAGTAATATTATCTATAAATTAATAATGTACAGACATCTTTTGTGTATATAAAATCATATACAGCAACCTCTATCTATTTATAACTCTTTCACTCCTGGGGCTCTTTGGTTGAGTGCTTGACTAGTAAGCACGAAGCCCTGGGTTCGAGCCCTCAGTGCCACATAAAAAGAAAACCTAGAAGTTCAGCTGTCTTTCAATCAACTGAGTGCTAGCCTTGAGCACAAACGCTTAGGGACAGTGTCAAAGCCCTTACTCAAGTCGCCGGACTGTCAAAAAAAAAAAGGTAGAGTATACTCACTGCAACTATAGAAGGACAGGACATCAAATACCTCATCACAGAGAAAGTCAGGAGTCTGACTAGTTGCTGACAGCTGTCACTTAACCTGACTTAGCCAGATGTAAACTGCTGTATCCCAGCTCCATGGGTTACCCCCATCATCCTGGCTTACCCTGGCTTACCCCCGACATCTTGGCTGCTTGGGGGCTTTAAATCCTGGCAGGAAGTCTGCTAGAATCTTTGAAATATGGCTTGAAATGGTAGAGCACTAGCCTTGAGCAAATGTTAGTAGGAAAGTATCCCCATGTTTTGAGCTCAAGCCCCATAAGTAACCTCCCCCAAAATAAAAACACCCCACTAAACTATTAGTTATGAAATGTTCCTCAAAGAATGTGAAACCACCTTAATTCTAATGATAGCTTGTGGAACAGAGCTTTGTGCTGAGTCTTTCATAGGGTGATCTGTGCTGAGTCCTGCACAAGATGGAGTGTGCTGAGTCCTGCATTGGGTGCTGGGTGCTGAGACTTTCACAGGATGCTGTGTGCTGAGTCATGCAAGAGTGCCATGTGCTGTGTCTTTCACAGGGTGCATTCTTTCAACTTGTCCTTGTAAGAGCTCCACAACTGAGATGATTATGCAGACAAGAATATTGAGACTCAGATAGGTCCCCGTGGCAGGGACTAAATTATGTATTACTGAAGACTAGTGAGTTGTGTCCTGCAGACAATTGTTTTGTTTTGTATTTCCTCAGTCATGAACCTTGAACTAGGGGCCTAGGCACTGACCCTTACCTCTTGGGCTCATGGCTAACACTCCACCATGTGGAGCCAAGGAGCCCGTTGCACCAGAAGCCATGGCCTAGGGTTCTATAGCTGAGGTCTGTCATCCTGCCTTCTCAGGATGCTGAGATCTGAGGACCTGGGTTCCAAACTATCCCAGGCAAAAAGGTCCTATGAGACTATCTTCAATTCACCACTAAGAAACCTGAACTGGAAGCTGTGTGCTTGACGCTCATGTTTGTCATCCTAGCTACTCAGGAGGATGAGATCTGAGGTTCAAAGCTAGCCTGGGCAGGAAAGTCCTTGAGACACTTTGCTGCAATGGACCACCAGAAAAGCTGAAATGGCGCTTTGGCTCAAGTAGTAGAGCACAAGACTTGAGCTGAAGAGCTCAAGGACAGCACCCATGCCTAGACATCAACTCCTACAACAATAAAAAATGACAGAAAGAAACAAACACACCTGAAATAGAGGGCTGGGAATGTGCCTTAGGGATAGAGTGCTTTGCATATATGAAACCCTGGGTTTGATTTCTCAGGACCACATCAATAAAAGAAAGCCTGAAATGGTTCTGTGGCTCAAGTAGGAGAGTGCTATCCTTGTACAAGAGAATCTAGGTACAGTGTTCAGGTCCTGAGTTCAACTTCCAAGAATGGTATATGGGCCCATACGCAGGCGCACACACGCGTGTGCACACACACACACACACACACACACAGACTAGGAGTGATGCTGTTACACAAAATGGTAAGGTACCCGGCTTCTTCACTGAGATCATGGTCAGCAAGTTAGCTCCGTGTTCCCAGAAGATAGCCAGCCTGGGCACAACTAGGAGAGGGCAAAAGTTTCAAAACCTGATGAGATTCACCAGCCCTAGAAGACAGGAAGCTTTGTGATGTCAGATATGTGCTTGGATTTCCCAAGCTTGCGAAAAACTAGGAGAGGCATCATAGGCCCAACATCGCCCTCAATGAAACATTTCATAAGCTTCAGTGCCCTAGTTGTCTGCCAGAAGGACTTTTGAATTATATTGAGAACTGTATCTGAACACTGGTATATAGTCTCACAAAGGCAGGATAAGTGCACAGAACTTGGCCTGTCATGGGAGATGGCACAAATGAAAGCTTCCTGTCAAAACAGAGCACTAGGGAGAGAGATAGTTGCGAGTACATAGTGACCTTTCTCTCCTGACTTTCGGAGCCCGCCTGCACTCCTCCTCACTATCTGACCCGGATGGAGTTGTTTGTTACACAGCAGTACAGGAATGAGGCCTTTTTTCTGCCTGTCCAGGAAATAAGAGAGATTTCGTCCACAAGGCCTGAGATACAGAGAAATCCACAGGTTATACTGGGACCAGTGAAAGGAGCCCTGGAACATGAAAGCAGTCTCTGTTATGAAATAATTTTATTGAATACAAATTTCCTGGCTTGGTGCCATTCATCATAGCTACTCTGGAGCTTCACCTATAGGAATACGTCCATACATACACAAAGATATGGAGGTACAGGCTCTTTGATGGGACAGTTCCTGGGGTTGAACTATGAGTCTAGGCATTGTCCCTGAGCTCCTTTTGCTCAAGGATAGTGCATTAACCTTGAATCACAGCCCCACTTTGGTTTTTTCTGTGATCTCTTAGAAATAACAGTGTCATGTACTTTCCTATGCTGGCTGGATTCAAACTAAGATTCTCTACATCTCAGCCTCCTAAGGAGCTGGGATTACAGTCAGCAGCCACTGGTACCTTCTTTCTTCTTTATTTCTTAATCTGGACAATCTGACTTCTTAACAGGGTCATTCCAATGGCTTGAATTTATAAGTTAACTACCCAATGATCTTTATGGCTGTTTTCACTGAGAAGGATTTTCTTGCCTCATCTTCCCCTCTGGTCACAGGTTTGAAGCCAAAAGTGAGAAACGAGTGTCACAGGAATTGGGAGAAAATATCCACAGGACATGCCAGTTCTGTCACTTAGCATTGAGCTGCAGTGAATTTACTGTATCAGGATGAGAGGACTGAAAGCTGCAGTGATTCTCATAATGTCTGCATTGTTCCATTTGCACATAAAATGATCTAATAATTATGTGTTGTGTGTCTCCAACCTTAAGTATCTAGAACACACTAGAAGCATCTTCATGTATCTGTTTTCCTCTAGTGCCTCTCGAGATTTACAATGAGGTTTTGTGTGGAGCACTCCTCTGTGTATCCTTGAGAAAAGCTGCTTGAAGCCTCTTCGGGAAATCGCCATTCAAAGTCAGCCTGAGCAGGAAGTCTGTGAGACTCTTATCTCCAATAAACCACCAGAAAACTGGAAGTGGAGCAGTGGTCCAGAGGAAAGAGCTCCAGCTTTGAGAGAGAAAGCCAAGCAGGAAACTCAGGCTAGAACAGGCAGGAAAGCCTGGGAGGTGCTTATGTCCAATTAATGACCAGATGGCTGGAAGTGAAGCTGTGGTGGCGGTAACACCTCAGCCTTGGGAAAAACAGCCAAGGAACGCATCGGGCCCTGAGTTTAAGCCCTGGGATGACCACAAAAAAATTTTCAAAAAGAGAAGGCCAAGTTTATTTATCAACGCCTTACCTACTTATGTGTGTATATTACCTCCTTGGGTGCAAACAGACTGTATGCATTGCTTCTTCTTTTATTTACTCGTTCATTTTTTCAAATATGCTCCTAGTGCATACTGCACCATTTTCTTCATTTCAGACCCATGGCTTTTCTCTTCCAGGTTTCCAGTCCTGTGTCATTATATGATGAACACTGCAGCTCTCAGCAGCCTTTATTTACATTAATTATTAGGCCAATGCAGGACCAGTCACAAATCAGGCAGGGGAAAAGAAGATCAGGTTTTGTAGAAGTAAGCAGTATTCAGAAAATTAAACTAGGGGACTTAAAATGGTAGCATACTTATGTAAAAACTACCATTAAGGAAAAGATGAAGGGGCTGGGAATGTGGATTAGTGAGAAAGTGCTTGCCTAGCATGCACGAAACCCTGGGTACGATTCCTCGGTATCACATACAAAGAAAAAGCCAGAATTAGTGCTGTGGCTTAAGTAGTAGAGTGCTACAGACAGTGCCCAGACCTTGAGTTCAATCCAAAAACTGGCAAAGAGATACCTAAGTAGGTATGTAGGTAGATTAGATAGATAGATAGATAGATAGATAGATAGATAGATAGATAGATAGATAGATAGATAGATAGATAGATAGATAGATAGAAAGTTGATAGATAAATCTGGTCTTGGATGTCAGGAGGAAGGAAGGGAACACTTCCCATTCATGAGGCCTTCTGCAGTGTGCTAGGTCACCAGCATCACCTTCACACAATGACAGAGCAGGAAGACTGTCTCTTTCCCACTTCTAAGGTAGCCAAAGGCCCCAGAGCCACGAGGGCAGAGCTAGGTTCTAACTCAGGGGCTTGGAGACAGAAGAGAAACAGCCCTGCCTCTAGTTGGTCTGGGGATTTGCATTAATTAAGTGGAGAATGAAGGAAGGAGAATGGACTGGCAGAGGTAGAAGGGCTTCAAATCTGACAGATGGAGAGTCAAAAACCCACTCCCTAAGACCAGAGAGCAGGGTTTTTCTACTCTGTTCCTCCCCTCTCCCTCACTAAACTGGCTCTCTATTGGTAACCTAAAGATAGCCTGAGGCTCCCTTCACCTGAAGGAGGAAGGTTAATTAGTCATTATTTGAAGAGGCTGATAAAAGCCTGACCCTGGTGTAACTCTAACAAATATTTCAGGTTTCCCTTCATTGCTGGTTGTTCCTAGAATGAATGAAGTGGTTTGGCAGCTCACTTCCCTGTTGAGTGTGTACATTCTGCCTCCTAATCCTGCAGGGCTAGGTCTCGGCACCTAGCCTGGCTTTTGCAACTGTTTTCTTTCCTTCAAATACAGTGTTACACTGGATTTCATCCTGCTAACAGGGCTAGGGCTTGGATTCTGAGAACTTCATTTGAATCCCGGATGGGTCATTGATGTTTCTTGCCTTCTTCTATAGCTCAGGAACTCTAAGAACATTTAGAGTGCAAGTAAATTCTCATCACCAAGGGAAACACAAGAAGCTCTTGTACATCTGACCTTTCAGAAGTGGAAGTCAGAGTGTCAAAGACTTCCCTGCCCTGATTGGCTTCACCCTGTGTTCCTGAGACCTTAGCCTCCGAAGCTAGGTTGATGGGAGTGAGCTACTGGAGCTCTGGTAGGTTCAGAACTGTAATGACATTGACAATAGAAGTCAAATGCTTATTGCAAAGTGTTTGGGAAGCATATTATGCCTTTCAACAATGGACCGTTCAGAACCCTGTAGGACACAAGGTTACAATGCTAGAGTCTGAGAGGCTGGGTATATGGATCTGCTACACTTGAACCTGGAGCTCTAACTGCAATTCTAGTGTACATCAGTGTTCATTTTCCAGAGAATGTTCTCCTCATTAATAAATAGGAAAAGTACTTTGATTAACCCTCACTTTTTTTTCCAGGTGTATGTCTCGAACTCAAGCCTGGGCACTGTCCCTGATCCCTTCAGCTCAAGGCTAACACTCTACCACTTTAGCCACAGCGCCACATAGGGTCTTTTGGTGGTTCACTGGAGATAAGAGTCTAACAGGCTTTCCTTGCCTAGGTTGTCTTTGAACTCTGGTCTTCTGCTCTCAGTCTACTGAGAAGCTAGGGTTCCAGCTGTGAGCCACTGTCATCTGGCCTATTGTTTTTGACACTTCTGGGGCTTTATCTTAGGGCCTGGGTACTGTCCCTGAGCTTCTTTTTCTCAAGTCTAGCCACTTGAGCCACTCCACAGCTTCTGGCTTTTTCTGATTATGTGGCAATGAGGATTCAAACCCTGTCATTCATGCATGTTGAGCAAGCTCTTTACCACTAAGCCACATTTCTACCCCACCCTTCCAATTTTATCCCTCACCTGCCTATCCTCAAGAAAAGGTTTCTGAATATAAACGTTCTAAAGAGATCCCAATGGGAAGATGTCCAAAGATAAGACAAAGCTCATACTTGGGGCAGACTATAAACATGTGAAGACTGTGACAAATGCTTCCATTTAATTATGTACTGTGTTTCAACACTTAATAAAATATTAATGAAAAATGAGTCAATATCCTAAATTATTGTGTTTAATTTTAAAATATATGTGCAAAATGTAAAAAAATTATGTGTATAATAATACTAAATACAATAATCAATAAATGAATCAAAGAAAAATAAAATACAAAATCAATAATAAAAATCATAATGTGAAATTAACATACATATGTAAGTATATATAATATATTACATATGTATAGAAATATTTTTTCTCTTGCAGGACCTTCATTCAGGACATGGGGATTCTAGCCTGAATTTCTTTTCCTCAAGGACAGTGAGCTCTGCCTTCAACTATGCTGCAAAAGAGTTACCTGGATGGTGAGCTCAAATCCTAGCAATGGCAGAAATACTGGCCCCAGTTCCAAGACAGTGACTTAGTTTTTATTAATGGAAGCAGTTATGTTTTTTCAGTTCCATACTGAACATTTAAAAAAAGCAGGGTAGAATTTTGTACAGCTATTCAGACGTATTTCCCTGAGTGCTTCTCTGAGAATTGCATTGTTTCTCTTCTTTTGTTTTTTTTTTATTTTAAAAATGTTGTACAGGTTGGTTACAGTTACAGGAGCAAGTTAATGAGTACATTTTCTATTGAGCATTGTTGACTCCTCCTTTGTTTTCCCCTTACTATCCTTTCCCTCCCATCTCCACAACTACCTCCCCTTGCCGAGGTCAGTGACTTAGTTTTCCATTTTTTGTTGCCACAGGCTTTGAACTCATGTAGTGGCAACTCTTCCCTCACATTGCTAAAGATTTACCAAGATCCTGATTTTAAATCCCAGGCTAGGAAAGAAAACTTGCAGAAATTCCAAACCAGGGAGTTTTATTTTTTTAAATTTAGTTAAATGATTAATTAATTAATTAACCAATTAATTAATTTTTGGCCAAACATAGGGCTTGACGTCATGTCATGGAAACTCTGCCTCAGCTTGGATCTCCCTAGGCTGGGGTGCAGTCTCCAGACACTTAGCCGATCCTGAGATCCTAGGCCTAGAGGGATTTTAGGAAGAAAAAATAGCTGGAAAGCACAAAAAGTGGTGAGGTGCAGAGTGCTGGGGTTTTAC